>NC_062229.1:6789080-6824122 GCF_902686445.1 Sciurus carolinensis | reverse complement strand
TTTGAGGTTTAACATGAAATCCTACAAAGAAAGTTTGTATAAATGCAAACCCACAGCACAGATAACAAACAAGAAAGTAAAAACAAAGAAAACTAATTGGCAACTATATACAATTGGACACAACTATGTCTTGTACATTAGAAAGTCTTTTACAAAATAATCATCTTAGGTCAACAGAAGACCAGTCTTCAATGTCATCCTGAAAATGGGTTTCTTTACCATCTCCTAAAAGCAAAAACAAAAAAGCAATTAAATTTGTGCCACTGTGACAAACTTTCAAAGGTCCACTTTTCTGAATTGTTTGAAGTCCTAACTTTATTATTTTATTCAAATAATTAAACATCACATGCATATTTATCAGCAAAATGCAGCTTAGGTAATTGATCAAATCACCCTGGAGTTCACAATTGACAATAAATTTACATCTATTCAGAATAGAATCTAAGAATGCTATCTTCCCATTTTTAAAGTTTGAACTTATTAAGGCCTACTAGGAGCATCTCTAGTAATCTCAATGAAATGCTACCACAAATATAAATTTTCAATAGGCTCATTATATCACAAGAAAACAGATTGCTTTGGGCATGTGGTCTTAAACTTAAAACTTATATCCCAGATTTAAAATTTCTTATTTTGGTTTGTAAATTTCCCTATTACCTATAAAAAGAAAAAAAAAAGCATTAAATCTTAAATAATAAAAACTTAAAATGAGGCTCCACAATTGAAATTCAGCACTAAACAGAAGACCAAAATGATTAAGCTATAAAAATGCATTTTGTACAGAATCTCTTTTTATGGGCCAATGGAGGCTCAAAGAGATGGTAGCTAAATGGCTCTAGACTCAGTGATCCTGGATTTCCAAGGCATCACTAATATCATACTTAGTGAAGAAAAAGAATTTCTAAACAGAGTTTTCAGAAAATGAATATGCAAAATTTTGTCTTAAGGGTCAAAAATGTTTAGTCATGAGATATAAAAGGGTAACTTTCCAATACATGGTATGTTTTAATTTTATGAATAAAATAAAGGAATGCAAATAAATACCATGAACTCTAGTAGCAGTAGTCATTTATTTCCTATTTATCAAGCACGGATACTTTAAAGTATCTGTTGATGGATAAACCCCTATTGTTGAATCACACAAGCTGAAAATAAGAAAGCTCTCTTTTTAAAGAACTTTTTATTTATTCAAGGTAAGACTTAATTTCTGAAAATGAATCCACAAATGAATTATTCATGTGGTGAATCAATGATAGCAAAATTCAAAGCACAAACAAATTTCTTTTTACTATCTACCATATTTCTAGTCACAGTTCAGATATACACAGACAAGGTATTCATTTTAAGTATAATTTAAATCCAGGCAGAAATGGTAGCAAAAAATTTATTTCTCTGGCCTCAAGCTTCCATGTATGGACTTAAACTCTCAACCTTCTTCAAGAGAGAAGAGATTTCCCTAGTGGCTAGATAGATCACATTGAATGTACTGGCTTGCCTCTCCATCTGTCTTTGAAAGCTATATCTGCCCATGGTAATGTGTGACTCTTCTCTCATCTCTGCAGATAGCATCCTGTTTCTGGGACACCAGTGAAGTAGTGGCTTCTTCCACTGAAAATTGTGGTAAGTGTCTAATCTGAGATGGAGAATCTGGAAGCCCTATATGACTGCATGACTAAGCCCATCTTTCCCTTAAATATTAGGTTTGAGCAATGCATCTAGTAGGTTGGTCTCCATCCTTCTGCCTTTTGCCTTCTGATCTGGGGCAGGGTGGGAATGGGAATAAAGGGTCCTTTGCTGCCTATCACACCGCCACCCAACAAATGGATGGTTGACTGTGGAACACTTATGGAAAAGTTTTCTTCTTCCTTGACTTTATGATGTTTGTTCTTCATAATATTGTTCACTTGAAAGAGGGGGAGAGTTTAAGGGGAGATGTTAAAAACAGAATTATAGTGAAATCAACAAGAGTAAGGCATAACAAATACAAACATGATCTCACTCATTTCAAGAGGATACACTGAAAAGTCCACTGAATCTTACTCTAAATGATTTGTTGGAAATGCATTCCTTCAAATAAATTTAACTAATGCATACACATTTTCCAGAGTTTATATATGTTTGGTAACTCTTCATGGTGTACAGAACAATTTGATATCATTCTTTTTCTGGAGCACTCAATTGTTATAAGGAAATAAATATGAACTCAGGTATAATAAAATCAAAGAAGTTTTTCATGTGTGAATTTCAAAGTTAAACTGCAAATGGCATATGCATGAAAGAACTCTACACCAGTTAGTATATAATTATAAAATATATGTATTATAACCCAAAGGCCCAAGGAACAGTTTGTTTAATGAGAACTCAAAGAATGATATGTATATTTAAACAACTTATGAGAATACTGCATGAAAAAGAAAAGAATTGGAGAAGTTAAGAATTATGCCTAACTTCCAGAAGACAGAAGAAAGAAAGAGCATTTAACTAGAGAAATAAGAAATCTTTTCAGATCAGTCTTTGATGTCTGAGTAATAAGCATTATGCTAGGATAATGTGGTAAGAATTAAAATTCAGATTAGACAAGCACTACCTTGGAGATGCAAACCAGTCTGTTCAGTTGAGGAAAAGTACCAATCAATAGTCTGTTGTATATGTTTCATCATGAAAATTGTTAAAGTTTGAGGCATGTGACTTTGGCTGTGTTGTACCTGATTTGTCACCTTTAGGGTAGGAAATATGAACCAAAAATGATATTTGAGAATAAGAAAAAATTACTGAAATGAAACACCAAAATTTTTGTGTCTGTAATGCCATTCCAAAAACAATGACTATCAAATGTACTCTTGGGTCTAGGATGTGTGTCAGCAATTGAGAGCTTCACTATCCAGCTTGAGTACCTGTGTTCCCTCCCCAGCATAAAGAACACAATTTAAACATTGACTTAATTTATACTGATTTTTATCCTGCAATTTGTTAGGCACAAGGCACTGGAACATAAAAATAGTTAAGCCATCAAATGTTATCATTCATGAAATTGAAGTACTTTTTTAATTACCAGAGTACACTATGTATACAGTGACAGCCTGTGCATACAAGGCCCCAGTTCAGTTCTCAACTTTAAATAACAGTTGTCAAAACAGTATATTATCAGAAAAAAATTCTATGTATGATAAAATTATGAGAGATATATCTTTCCTGCTAATTTAATAAGGAACCATGAAAGCTCTACAATATCTCCCCATCAATAAAACAGAGCATCACAGAATTTTTCAATAATGTATATCCTTATAGTACAAATAAACAAAACCTATATGTGGTAATCTAGTAATACAAAAATTGTTAGATGATAACATGTAATGCTAAGAGATCCAATAAATGTTTCTTGCTGTGAACATGGAGAAAAGTGCTTTAACAAACAGTGGGGTTGAAATCACAGACAAGAACAATAATCATTGCACTCATTTTCCTTAATGTTATAACAAAATGATTTTAAGATAGCACTTCATGGTGGAAGAAATCCAGAATGATTAAACTTGCAAATAAAGGAGATGGTAAACAAATTCTCTACTCATACTATTGGGAATATTTTATTTTCTGGAATCATGGCTAAAAATCTTTACAAGTCTCTTGTTTTGTAACATTTCACCCTAAAACCCACCCTTCTCTATCTTTTTACACAGTATGTTGTTGCATCTGAAAATTTTCTGTTTTTTTTTTTTTTTTCTTCAATCACATGGATTATTGTGACCTTCACTTCACATGCACAAGTCACTGGAATGACTCAGTAATTTACCAAATGAAACAAAAAGAATTCTATCACAAACCTGGACCTGAAGAAAAATACAGGATGCAACTCACCTTGCAATGCTTCCACATGCTGTTATTTGAACACGGCTGGTGTGCCTTATGATCACTGATGTGTCCGGAACATTAAGACTTCTTACAAGTTCATTACTAACCTCCACTAGTTTCTGCTTTGTCCTGCAAATAATGGAAAACAAAATCATTAGTTTCTCCTTTTCCATAAATGAATTGCAATCCTAAGAAAGTGCCATGAGAGTAAAAGGAATTTTCCACTCAACGGTGTTCTAAGCCTAAACAGACCTACTGTGTACAGTTAAATTTTAAGTTTGAAAATGCTCACATGAACTACTTATATTACTAGGGGGAATAACTAATAGTTGAAACTAACTCATAACTCAAACAAAGGAGGAAGGAGAGAAATCGCTATCAATGATGTGTGGTCAACAGGTGACACCTCAGCCCTCTGGAGCTCTCCACTCCTAAGACCCTGCAAGATGCTGTTAGCAGTACACTATACAGAGGGTAACTGAGATGATGCATATGCTGAATTAGGTGATTCTAATGGCCTATTCTAGTAATTAAAACACCATGATACACTGCCTAAATATATGCAAAAATAATACTCAAATAGTCAAGGCAGTAATGTACTTAGTGGAAACTGATGATGCCTTTTATGAGGTATCCCTCAAAGGCATTGTCAAACATATGCTCTCTACTGTCTACACATTAGATGGAAGAAAATGAGCACTGGGTCCTCCAGAATAATTCAGAGCAGCATTCTCTAGGGGAGAACCTGATAATTCGCTTGATGATCAGAAGAACTGAAGCAACCTGGAATACAGTTAGCTTATAACATACTTGCACTGGAAGGGGGACCAACACTTTGTGTCTTCCATTCAGACTCTTTTACTGGCCAAGGACTTTGTTTAAACCACTTTGAGGTTTATTATCTTCTTCATCCTGTGTTAACCATTTCCTATATCACAAGTATGCATTTACGTAGACTTGAAAAACCCAAAAGGACAGATTGTGTCCAGTGACCCTTTAGAGATAATATGAAAGATCTAAAACAAGGAAAATTCATTGACCAAGTGCCAGAATGAACCTAAAGTAGGATTAACCCCAACTATTTGGATTTCAGTTATAATCTTTCTTATGTAGTTACACTTATTGATATATTTCTTTGACAGAATGCTAACAAGAAAATCTGTAACCATGTCACTCATATAATGCTAGACATAACACTGGATACTTAAAGATTAAGTGATTATTTTAGCAAGACAATTATATTATTGAGAAAGATGAAAATGATATAAACCCCCAAAAGGGGGGAGATATAGAAAGTGCCCTGCACTCACTTTCTGAAAATAAGTTCATTTACCACCAATGTTCTACAAACTTAGGCTGCAGTTTCATGTTTACTCATCTCATGAATGTGACTCATGAAATGTTATTCTTTACAGGCAAATTTATTAGTTTAATGTATTTCCCATGACACTAATTTCACTCACATGTTAAGTTCATCTGACAATCTAATCTAATGTCCATTTCTTCTAAATAGAGCTGCTTATACTTTTCCATCTCTGTTTTATAAAAGTAAGCTTTAGTGTTCATTTCATAAAGTTTGGACTTCATATCTTGAATTCTCATCTTCATCTGACTTCTCATTGAAGCATCATGATGTTCTCTTATTTGATGAAAATAGTTCTGTGCCTAAAGCCATTTAAAAGGATATATTTTAGATATAAATATCATACAAAAATTTAATGCACATTTTTTCTCCTGGCAGTAAATTAGAGTTTGTTTTAAATGTGAAAAAAGATGTTTTTTTAAAAATAAGTCATTTATGTCAACTGCATTAAATGTGCATAATTAAATAATTTATACCATTCTTCTAGTCTCCTTTTAGTTGTTTCATTTATGTTATTACATTGTGTGGTGCTTGGAATCAAACACAGGTTCTTCCTTGCTCCTGATAGGCAAGTACTCTACCTGAGTTACATCCTCAACTATGAATCACTTTGTAATCAGATGAGCCAGAGAATAACACAATTGGTTCAAAATTTTAACAATATAAGGTTGTCAGCAAATACCTATTCTATATCACTCTCCTTTCTTTTCCTTGCTTAATGACATCAATGATTTTCTTGAATCAAAATCATTTTTCTGAAGGATCAATTTAGTTCTAGTAATGATGAGCTCTGCAATATTTCCAGGGGCAACCCTTGACCTCTTGTTTTCTAGATGCCTTGAAAACAAAGTTCTGTCAGGGAATAGAGGAACCACATACAACTTAGGCAGCCAAGATACACTTTGCAGTGACTGAACTAAAGCACATCACAGAAAAGTTCACCTGTAAAAATTGAACCATTTCCTCCAATGTTTCCTTTCTTCCCCTCTCTTCACTCGTCACTTCATATTGTTCTATAGGATCAATTGCCACCAAATCATTCTCACTAGATTGTTGAAGGGTTAATATTTTTCTTCCAATTGCTTTTTCTCCTCCTCCAGTTTTTCACATGTCATTTTCATTTCTTCCATAGACAGAACCTCCTGCCTCAGGAATTGATTTTCTATATCTAGACATACACACTGTGAAGAGGAATATTCCAGTATTCCTTAAGATCATCCATTATAAATAAAATAATGTGTTAATGAACATAATAGTCTGGGAACAGTCTCACAGAAATTGAATAACAAAGTTTGACTTGAATTCAGTTGCAATGAAATACAATGTAATCTAGTTCCTTAAAATGTGTTCCAGTGAATCACTCCAAAAATCAGCAAAGTGAAAACCATATGCAGTTACAGAAACCAATTCCTAACATGTGTCACTTTTTCACAGCCCATCACAGTTGATCATGGACCTTTATTTTTCTAGGACTGTTTTTGGCTTTTCTTTATCCAAAACAATGTCACTTCATAGTGGAAGACCTTTACCTCTTAATTCCATCCTCACTCCTTATTTTTTAAAGTCATTTTATGGACATGATACTGACTTATTCAGACCTGCACCAATACATGGTTCCTACAATAGGAGTTTGAACAGAACACTCTCAATTAATCATTTTTGTAAATATGGATTCAAACATCATAAGTCATATTCTGAGCTCAGGGAGATCTCCTATAGCATGTTCTATGTGACAACCATGCAGATGTACCAGACCAAATAATGTCAGCTTCAATACACGGACATGGATTCAGGAGACTATAGATGGTTCTAGTCCCCAAAGTCAGATTGCACTCACACAGACGATTTCTAGAAGAGAAGACTTTGACTGGCCTCACTAACCCATGCCCAAACTGCAGACTGTGAACAAAATAAACATTGCTTTCAAAGAATGGATTTTGAAGTGGTTCATCATACAGCAATATCTGTTACTGGTATTGTTAGAAATACTTATTGCTAACATTTTATTAAAAATCTTACAACCGGGCTGGGGAGATAGCTCAGTCGGTAGAGTGCTTGCCTTGCAAGCACAAGAACCTGGGTTCAATACCCAGCACCACACAAAAAAAAAATCCTACAACAATTTTTAGGATACTTTTGGACTAGAGGTAAGAGGAAGCCAAATGATTTTGATTAAATAAAATCAAAAGGTATTCAATGGGACTCTGAAAGAAATTTTGATGGTCCTTATCAAGACTGATAGAAAGGGTTTTAAGGTCAGTGATCTAAATTATATGAAAAGAGGACCCCTCCTATGGAGCAGTAGAAAGTACCACTGGAATCAGAGCTAAGGGGATAAGAGACTATAAAATTTAAAGAAACTAGTATTTACTGAATTCAAGTGCCTGTTTCCCATTGGAATCAACTCTACTTGTCTATCTGTCAAATATTGCTTTAAAAATGTATTCTAGGATAAGATCAAATCCAGGAACTTCTTGGAACATGGTCTGCCATTGAAGCTGACATTATTACTCCAAAACCACTTGTTAAGCCTTCAGAAAAAATGAAGGTGTTGCCTCAAGTTTCCTTGAAGGTCTTAAGGTACAAAAACTTTTCTTAAAGACTTCCATAATTATTTAAATTTTTCATTCATTTTATTGTTAATGTTGCACTCTCACATTTCTGTACATGCATATAAACTGTGCTAATCATAACAACCATCCCTTCTACTGTCTATTTCTTGGTCTTTCTGTCTCTCTCTTCCCCTTCTCCTTCCCCTAGTCTCATTCCCATTGCATAATGCTTCTTCTTCTACTTTTAGGTCACCTTACTATTTTCTGTCACTGTTTAAACTTCCACAGATGAGGATAAACATTCCATCATTTTCTTTCTTTATCTTCCTATTTTTCTTACAATGATAATCTTGAGTTTAACCATAAACTTGAAAATGACACAATTTCATCTGCTTTTATGGCTGCATAATACTCCATGAGTACATATGTTCCACTCGTTCTTATCCATTTGTTTTTTCACTGTCTCCTAGTCTAGTTTCTTTAATTGGCTAAAGTGAACAGTTCCACAATTGTGACAGTACTACAGGGATCTCCTTTGTATATTGAATTGATTTCTTTCAGTTGTCCATTTGGACGTGCTACAGCTGAATCATGGAGTCATTTCCATTTTGATTTTTTCAGGAATCACCTATAATTTTTCACAGTAGTTATACCACTTGATATTTATACCAAAAGTGTCCAAATTCCTTTGTCTAAAAAGTTTTTGGCTTTTTGAATAAGGGCCATTCTGACTGGGGTGAGAGGGAATCAACCTAAATTTGAGTGACATTTTCCTGATGGATAAAGATGCTGAGCCTTTCTTCATGAATTTATTGTACATTTATAACACTTCTTTGGAGAAGTGTCTGCTCAGATCATATCCCCAGTTTTTTTATTAGATTACTTGTTCATTTGATGTAAGTTGTTTTCCATATTTCATATATTCTGGATATTAATCATCAGGAGATGATTACCTGGCAAAGATTTTCTCCCATTCTGAGTCCTCTCTTCACTCTGTGAGATCCAACACAGAGCTTTCTTGTGCAGCTTTTTCAATTGATGTCCTCCTACTTATAAACTCTCCCTGTTATTTCGTCAGCTATTGGAGTGGCCTTCAAAAACTGTTGCAAAACTTCAAAGTGTTCCATCTTCCATTAATATCTCTGATGCATTTTGTATTGAGTTTTTTCAAAATGAAATAAAAGGATCTTGATTCAGTTATCTGAATTTGCATGTCCAGATTTCCAAACACCATTTGTTCATAAAGCTCTCTTTCTGCCAACTGATATTTTTGGCACCTTTATTCAGATATCTGTGTATTATGAGTCTATTTCTGGCTCCATTCTTCTATTCCTCTGCCCAATGTAATTTTTTAATGCCACATGCATTCTGGTTTTGTAGCATGTTTGTGTAACATAACGTGAAGTAAGTCTGGTGTTATAATGCCTCTGTCATACTAATTTTGCTCTATATGGATTGGACTCTTCAGGGTCCTTTGTGGCCTGAAGTTTTGTTGAGCATTGTTTTCTCCAGGTCAGGGGAACATGACACCGATATTTTGTGGAAGATCGTATGGAATCTCTACCTGATTTTGACTTTGATACAACTGTCTTTTGTACACTGTCTGCCTCACAATTCATGCACATGGGAATTCTGTTTATGTTCAGTGTCTTATTTTTCTCCAGTGTTTTCCAATTTTCATCCTAGATATCTTTCACCTCTGAGTTAAGATTATTCCCCAGTAATTCATTTAATTTTTTCGTGATGTTAATGTGAATGGGTTGTCTTTCCTTATTTGTTTTAAGGGAGTTCATTATTGGTGTACAGAAAAGTTTATTCACTGTATATCCTGTTGTTTGTTGAATTTGCTTATCAATTCTGAGTACTTTGGTGGAGTCTCTCTGGTTTTCCAAGTATGGAACAATTTAACCTGCATGCCAGACATTTGTGACTACATCTTTCCCAATTGCATTACATTTAATTCTCTTTGCTCTGGTTAAAGTTTTGAGCCATAAATTGAGTAGTAGTGTGTAGCATGGACACATCCTGTCACTCAAATTTTGCACCTTCAGTACCATGTTGGCTATAAGTCTGTTGGGTGTAGCATTTATTATGTTGATGCTCATTCCTCTATGCCTACTTTCTTCAAGGTATTCTTTCATGAAGCTCATGTGGATTCTTATCACAGATTGCTTCTGTATCTATTGAGATAATCATGTGAGTCTTTTTGGGATTCCTTCTTCATTACCTGTACTGATTTGCCTAGTTTGTTACAAATGAAATAAGCAAACAGAAAAATGCATAAACCAAAAATTTCTCCTACATGACACTTCTTTCCATGCACATGCACAATCAGGCATGTGCAAATACAAGTACACATCTGAACCACTTTAGAAAGTACTACTATCAAGTTAAGGAAAAAAGAAAAAATGAGAAGCAAAAAATTTGTGATGAGAAGCATCATTGTTTATGAAAAACTGGAAATATTTTTTTAAAATACCCAAGTCAAATACTTTTACTGGAATTTCTTTGGCTGATTCTAAGGGACAGGGGCAGTTTTGAATATTTATTAGTCAATCTAGTATTAAATCTTCCTTTTGTTTCCTCAAAGAGGAAAAAATTAGGGAATGAGTTTAAATCATTGCAGCCATAAAGCAAATGTAGTATCTTTGAATGTAAATGAATTGAATGTACAATCTCATAGATCTTACTTTGAGCTCCTTTGAATGGAGAAGCCTTCTCAAAATTGTGTTATACCACAAAGTCACTACAAAGCATATCAAGTGTATTCTACACTTTGAAATTCAAATTATTACTTTGATTTTATCTTTCATGGGTGGTCTGATCACTACCTGATTTTTAAGGGCTACACCCTGAAATATTTTCCTCTGTAAATGATGACATATTTACCTCATGAATACTATAAACTATAATTTTGCATTTCTATGTGTGGAAGGAAAAAGTGGAGAATACAGGGAACTCTGGTTTCTGAGAATGTAGGATCTGTGCCATGTAAAAGACCAGTCAGAGGATTAGGCACAAGAACGAGCTGCCAGGTTGAAAGAGGATCTCACTGCAAGTTCTAAGATAACAGTAGTTTGATTTCCAAACTGGAAAACTGACAATCCAGCCATCATTTTCCTCTTTTTGTTAGCCAATATCTACAGATGATTGTATGAATTATAAGGAATTAAAAACTCATAACCCAGTAAGTAATGGCCATTTTTTTTTGTAAATGTGTGCAAGAGCAGCGATACTGGAAGCAACCCAATACCTGATGTTAAAATATGCTACAGGACTATCAATACAAAAACAACATTATTTGACATCAATTGTTTGACAGGAGACAAATGGCACAGAAGAGAAGACATAGAACACTGCACAGGTATATTCATCTGGTACTTGAAAGGGTGCCAAAAATATACCTTGTTAAAAAGATAGCCTCCTTAATAAATGGCACTGGGAAAACAATATCCATAGATAAGAGTATGAAACTAGGGACTACTAGGCCCACAGCTTTGCTGCTGGCCCACTGCCTTGCATGTCAGGCTGCTGCTTCATTATCAGACCTGCCCAACCCAGAACACAGCTGTGGTGCTGGTTCGCAGGGCCTAGCACTAGACACTGACCCATCTCATGGAGGTGAGCTGGGTCCCACATTTGACCATCCTTCCACCACCAAACCTAACCCAGCTTGCCTGAAACACAGATTTGCCACCAGACCGAATGGTCCAGCACACAGCTTTGCTGCAGGCCTGCAGGGCCCAGCACTAGGCTCTGACCCACCTGGACAGGCTTAGTTGGGCCTCCAGGACATGGCCAGATGCTTTGTCAAAAGCTGAATATTCTTTCTGATATGTGGATGACAAACCAAAAGAAGGATGGGAAGAGAGGTGAAGAATAGAACTTCATTAGATTAGACAAAGATTGTCTAAAAGGGAAGACTGGGGTGTTGTTAATAGGAAAGATAGGAGAATGAATTGGACATGACTTTTCCTTGACATAAGTCATTACACAGGCAGGGTAACTCCACATTATGTAAAACCACAAGAACAGGATCCTAATTCATATATTCCATGTGTATATAGTATGTCAAAATACACTCTACTATCAAGTCTATCTAAAGTCAACAAATGAAAAAATGAAAAATGTTCTTTGGAACACAGTGTAATGAAAAGGAAAAACAAGCTCAGAGTCAGAGACAATACTTATGCAGCCTATGTCTGATAAAGGAGTCACATCAAGAAAAAATTTTCAAAACTCAGTAATAAGACAACTCAACAAAGAAGGGCAAAGGATTTGGATAGACAGTCACAGACACATGAATGGCTATTGAAAATATGGTCAGTCTTGTTATGGAAATCTGGTCCTAAGCCAACATGATGAAGATGTAGGCCTACTTTTTCTTCTATTTGGTGGATATTGTTCAGTCTAATTCCTAGGTCCTTTATCCATTTTGAGTTCAGTTTTGTACAGGATGAGAGATAGGGGTTTTTTTTTTTTTTTTTTTTTTTTTTTTCTTTTTTTTTTTTATTTATTTATTTTTTTTACGTTTACATAGGGTAATGATGTTTATTATATTTTTCCCCTCCCCCCCACCCCTCCCACCCCTCCCACCCCTCCCACCCCTCTTTTCCCTCTACACAGTCCTTCTTTCCTTCATTCTTACTGCTCTCCTTAGCCTAACTCTAAACCTAACCCTAAACCTGATGCTAGCCCGTCCCACCCCCCATTATATGTCCTCATCCGCTTATCAGCGAGATCATTCGTCCTTTAGTTTTTTGAGATTGGCTTATCTCACTTAGCATGATATTCTCCAATTTCGACCATTTGCCTACAAATGCCATAATTTTATCATTCTTCATTGCGGAGTAATATTCCATTGTATAAATATGCCACAGTTTCTTTATCCATTCATCAACCGAAGGACATCTAGGTTGGTTCCACAATCTGGCTATGGTGAATTGAGCAGCAATGAACATTGATGTGGCTGTATCTCTGTAGTATGCTGCTTTTAAGTCCTTTGGGTATAGGCCAAGGAGTGGGATAGCTGGGTCAAATGGTGTTTCCATTCCAAGCTTTCTGAGGAATCTCCACACTGCTTTCCAGAGTGGTTGCACTAATTTGCAACCCCACCAGCAATGTATGAGTGTTCCTTTTTCACCACATCCTCGCCAACACCTATTGTTGCTTGTATTCTTGATAATCGCCATTCTAATTGGGGTGAGATGAAATCTTAGGGTAGTTTTGATTTGCATTTCCCTTATTACTAGGGATGTTGAACATTTTTTCATATATCTGGTGATTACTTGTACATCTTCTTCTGTGAAGTGTCTGTTCATTTCCTTAGCCCATTTGTTGATTGGATTATTTGTATTCTTGGTGTAGAGTTTTTTGAGTTCTTTATAGATTCTGGAAATTAGCGCTCTATCTGAGGTATGGTTGGCAAAGATATTCTCCCACTCTGTAGGCTCTCTCTTCACATTTCTGATAGTTTCCTTTGCTGACAGAAAGCTTTTTAGTTTGAATCTATCCCAGTTGTTTATTCTTGCTTTTATTTCTTGTGCTATGGGAGTCCTGTTAAGGAAATCTGATCCTGAGCCAACAAGTTGAAGATTTGGACCTACTTTTTCTTCTATAAGATGCAGGATCTCTGGTCTGATTCCGAGGTCCTTGATCCATTTTGAGTTGAGTTTTGTGTAGGGTGAGAGATAGGGGTTTAATTTCATTCTATTGCATATGGTTTTCCAGTTTTCCCAGCACCATTTGTTGAAGAGGCTATCTTTTCTCCATTGCATATTGTTGGAACCTTTGTCTAGTATGAGAAAATTGTATTTATTTGGGTTTGTGTCCATGTCCTCTATTCTGTACCATTGATCTACCTGTCTATTTTGGTACCAATACCATGCCGTTTTTGTTACTATTGCTTTGTAGTAGAGTTGAAGATCTGGTATTGCAATACCCCCTGCTTCGCTCTTGCTACTGAGGATTGCTTTAGCTATTCTAGGTTTTTTATTCTTCCAGATGAATTTCATAATTGCTTGCTCTATTTCTGCGAGGTACATCATTGGGATTTTAATTGGAATTGCATTGAATCTGTATAGAACTTTAGGTAGTATAGCCATTTTGACAATATTAATTCTGCCTATCCAGGAACATGGGAGGTCTTTCCATCTTCTAAGGTTTTCTTGAATTTCTTTCTTTAGTGTTCTGTAGTTCTCATTGTAGAGGTCTTTCACCTCTTTTGTGAGATTGATTCCCAAGTATTTTATTTTCTTCGATGCTATTGTGAATGGGGTAGTTTTCCTAATTTCTCTTTCTGAAGATTCATCACTTATGTATAAAAATGCATTGGATTTATGAGCATTGATCTTGTAACCTGCTACTTTACTGAATTCACTTATGAGTTCTAAAAGTTTTCTGGTGGAATTTCCAGGTTCCTCTAAATATATAATCATGTCATCAGCGAACAGGGATAGTTTGAGTTCTTCTTTTCCTATTCATATCCCTTTAATTTCTTTGGTTTGTCTGATTGCTCTGGCTAGAGTCTCAAGGACGATGTTGAATAGAAGCGGTGAAAGAGGGCATCCCTGCCTTGTTCCAGTTTTTAGGGGGAACGCTTTCAGTTTTTCACCATTTAGAATGATATTAGCCATGGGCTTAGCGTAGATGGCCTTTATAATGTTTAGGAATGTTCCCATTACCCCAATTTTTTCTAGTGTTTTGAGCATGAAGGGATGCTGTATTTTATCAAATGCTTTTTCTGCATCTATTGAAATAATCATGTGATTCTTAACTTTAAGTCTGTTGATATGGTGAATGACATTTATTGATTTCCGAATGTTGAACCAACCTTGCATCCCTGGGATAAAACCCACTTGATCGTGGTGCACTATCTTTTTAATATATATTTGTATGCGATTTGCTAAAATTTTGTTGAGAATTTTTGCATCGATGTTCATTAAGGATATTGGTCTGAAATTTTCTTTCCTCGATGTGTCTCTGTCTGGTTTAGGTATCAGGGTGATATTGGCTTCATAGAACGAGTTTGGTAGGGTTCCCTCCTCTTCTATTTCATGGAATAGTTTGAGGAGTATTGGAATGAGCTCTTCTTTAAAGGTTTTGTAGAACTCGGCTGAGAACCCATCTGGTCCTGGACTTTTCTTTGTTGGTAGGCTTTTGATGACCTCTTCTATTTCATTGCTTGAAATTGGTTTATTTAAGTTGTGTATGTCCTCCTCGTTCAGTTTAGGTAGTTCATATGTCTCTAGAAATTTGTTGATGTCTTCAAGGTTTTCTGTTTTGTTGGAGTATAGATTTTCGAAATAGCTTCTAATTATGTTTTGTATTTCACTCGTGTCTGTTGTGATGTTTCCTTGTTCATTCCGAATTTTAGTAATTTGAGTTTTCTCCCTCTTTCTCTTTGTTAGTGTGGCTAAGGGTTTATCAATTTTATTTATTTTTTCAAAGAACCAACTATTTATTTTATTAATTTTTCTGATTGTTTCTTTTGTTTCGATTTCGTTGATTTCGGCTCTGATTTTAACTATTTCCTGTCTTCTACTACTTTTGGTATTGGTCTGCTCTTCTTTTTCTAGTGCTTTGAGCTGTAGTGTTAACTCGTTTATTTGTTGATTTTTACTTCTTTTTTTGAATGCACCCCATGAAATAAATCTTCCTCTAAGTACTGCTTTCATAGTGTCCCAGAGATTTTGATATGATGTGTCTTTGTTCTCGTTTACTTCTAAGAATTTTTTTATTTCCCTCCTGATGTCTTCTGTTATCCATTCATCATATAATAGTGTATTATTTAGTCTCCAGGTATTGGAGAAGTTTCTGTTTTTTATTCTGTCATTTATTTCTAATTTCAATCCATTATGATCTGATAGAGTACAAGGTAGTATCTCTATCTTCTTGTATTTACTAACAGTAGCTTTGTGGCATAAAATATGGTCTATTTTAGAGAAGGATCCATGTGCTGCTGAGAAGAAAGTGTATTCATTCTGTGTTGGATGGTATAATCTATATATGTCCGTTAAGTCTAAATTGCTGATTGTGTTGTTGAGATCTATAGTTTCTTTATTCAATTTTTGTTTGGACGATCTATCCAGTGGTGAGAGAGGTGTGTTAAAATCGCCTAGTATTATTGTGTTGTGGTCTATTTGGTTTCTGGAATTGAGAAGGATTTGTTTGACGTACGTGGATGAGCCAATGTTCGGGGCATAGATATTTATGATTGTTATGTCTTGCTGATTTATGCTTCCCTTAAGCAGCATGTAATGTCCTTCTTTATCCCTTCTGACTAGTTTTGGTTTGAAGTCCACATTATCTGAGATGAGGATGGATACTCCAGCTTTTTTGCTGTGTCCGTGTGCATGGTATGTTTTTCCCCATCCTTTCACCTTTAGTCTATGGGTGTCTCTTTCTATGAGATGAGTCTCTTGCAGGCAGCATATTGTTGGATTTTTCTTTTTAATCCAATCTGCCAGTCTGTGTCTTTTGATTGATGAATTCAGGCCATTAACATTCAGGGTTATTATTGTGATATGATTTGTATTCCCAGTCAATTGACTCATATTTGTTTTTGACATGATTTGGTTTCTCCTTTATTTGGCTATTCCTTTAGGCTAGCGCCTCCTGTTGCTGATTTGCATCGTTGTTTTTCATCTCTTCCTCATGGAATATTTTGCTGAGAATGTTCTGTAATGCTGGCTTTCTTTTTGTAAATTCCTTTAGCTTTTGTTTATCATGGAAGGATCTTATTTCATCGTCAAATTTGAAGGTAAGTTTTGCTGGGTATAAGATTCTTGGTTGGCATCCATTTTCTTTCAGGGCTTGGTATATGTTGTTCCAGGCCCTTCTAGCTTTTAGGGTCTGGATTGAAAAATCTGCTGATATTCTTATTGGTTTCCCTCTGAATGTAATTTGATTCTTTTCTCTCGCGGCCTTTAAAATTCTGTCTTTATTTTGTATGTTAGGTATTTTCATAATAATGTGCCTTGGTGTGGGTCTGTTGTAATTTTGTGTGTTTGGAGTTCTATAAGCCTCTTGTACTTGGTTTTCCATTTCGTTCTTCAGATTTGGGAAATTTTC
The DNA here is from genome assembly GCF_902686445.1 of Sciurus carolinensis. Lineage (NCBI taxonomy): Eukaryota > Metazoa > Chordata > Mammalia > Rodentia > Sciuridae > Sciurus > Sciurus carolinensis. The sequence continues at coordinate 6,807,286 of NC_062229.1, read as the reverse complement.
TGTTATTATTTCATTGAATAGATTGTTCATTCCTTTGGTTTGTTTCTCTAAGCCTTCCTCAATCCCAATAATTCTCAAATTTGGCCTTTTCATGATATCCCATAGTTCTTGGAGATTCTGTTCATGATTTCTTACCATCTTCTCTGTTTGTTCCACTTTGTTTTCAAGGTTAAATATTTTGTCTTCAATGTCTGAGGTTCTGTCTTCCAGGTGTTCTATCCTATTGGTTATGTTTTCTATGGAGTTTTTAACTTGGTTTATTGTTTCCTTCATTTCAAGGATTTCAGTTTGGTTTTTTTTCAGTATCTCTAACTCTTTATTGAAATGATCTCTTGCTTCCCGTATTTGGTCTTTTAACTGTTGATTGGTGCGATCATTTAATGCCTGCATTTGCTCTTTCATCTCCTCCTTCAATGCCTGCATTTGCTCTTTCATCTCCTCATTAGCTTCCCTGATCGTTTTAATTACGTACATTCTGAACTCCCTTTCTGACATTTCTTCTGCTGTGCTGTCATTGGGTTTTATTGATGTAGTATCTAGGTTTGTTTGGGACATTTTCTTCCCTTGTTTTCTCATAATGGTCAGTTGTCAGTGGGACCCTGAGATATTGCAGTTTTCCACTATTGGCTTATAGTGTCCCAGTAGATTTCCAGTGTATCACCTCCCAGCCTTCAGTAGCCTGATGTCTTGGAGGAATCTGATAAAGCAGCTCATTCGAAGAATACTGCCCCTAGCCCCCTACTGGTTCCACGTTTTGGAACTGGCTCTGTGCGGAAATGCTCTCACTGTGGGCCTGTACCGTGCAGCTGGCCGTGTGGGAAGAGCCCACTGCCGGAGTGTGGAAGACTACCTTGGGAAGACTCAAGCTGCCCTGCCCGGCTCTGCTTAGCCACCTCTATCTGGGCCTGCCACCCGGGCTGAGCTTTACCCAGTGGGCAGACTCACCCGTGGCTCCACTTCAGTCCGAGTCTCTCAATGCCTCCCCTTCTTAACTCCTGGGTTGTGGAGCGACCGGAGGTGCAGTCTCCCTCTAGGCCGCCATCTTGGATCGCCCCGTGAAGAGAGCCCGCAGCCGGAGTGGGCAGAGCCGCCTGAAGAGGTCTCCGGCTGCCCTGCCCTTATCCCTGAGGCTGACTGCAGATCGAGGCTCTCCGCTGGTTCTTTGCAGGAGTACACTGCACTGCAGGGGCTCCGGGACTCGGCGCCTGCTCTGTTCAGACAGGCTCTCACTAGCGGGCCAGTTCCGTTCCGAGAACCTGGAGAAGCTGGCTGTGTGGGCGGGGCCCACCGCCGGAGTGCGCAGGACTGCCTGTGGATGGCTCTAGCTGCCCTGCCCGGCTCCGATAAGCCACCTCTATCTGGGCCTGCCACCCGGGCCGAGCTTTACCCAGTGGGCAGACTCACCCGTGGCTCCACTTCAGTCCGAGTCTCTCAATGCCTCCCCTTCTTAACTCCTGGGTTGTGGAGCGACCGGAGGTGCAGTCTCCCTCTAGGCCGCCATCTTGGATCGCCCCGTGAAGAGAGCCCGCAGCCGGAGTGGGCAGAGCCGCCTGAAGAGGTCTCCGGCTGCCCTGCCCTTATCCCTGAGGCTGACTGCAGATCGAGGCTCTCCGCTGGTTCTTTGCAGGAGTACACTGCACTGCAGGGGCTCCGGGACTCGGCGCCTGCTCTGTTCAGACAGGCTCTCACTAGCGGGCCAGTTCCGTTCCCGAGATAGGGGTTTAATTTAATTTTACTGCACATGGATTTCCAGTTTGGCCAGCACCATTTGTTGAAGAGGCTATCTTTCTCCATTGTATGTTTTTGGTACCTTTGTCTAATATGTGATAACTGTGTTCATGTGGGTTTTTCTCTGTGTCCTCTACTCTGTACCACTGGTCTACCTATCTATTTTGGTGCCAATACCATGCCATTTTTGTTACTATTGCTCTGTAGTATAGTTGAAAGTCTGGTATTTTGATACCTCCTGCATCACTCTTACTGCTAAGGATTGCTTTCGCTATTCTGGGTCTCTTATTCTTCCAAATGAATTTCATGATTACTTTCTCTATTTCTATTAGGTACATTACTGGGATTTTAATTAGAATTGCATTGAACATGTATAGCACTTTTGGTAGTATGGCCATTTTGACAATATTAATTCTGTCTATCCAGTAACATGGAAGATTATCCTGTCCTCTAAGGTTTTCTTTAATTTCTTTCTTTAGTATTCTGTGGTAAGAAATAAAAGCAAAATCAATAAATGAAATGGATTCAAACTAAAAAACTTTTTCTCAGCAAAGGAAAAAATCAATAATGTTAAAAGAGAGTCTACAGAGTGAGAGAAAATCTTTTCCACATGCACTTCAGATAGAGCACTAATCTCCAAAATTTATAAAGAACTTAAAAAACTTTACACCAAGAATACAGATAACCCAATCAATAAATGGGCTAAGGATCTGAGCAGACACTTCACAGAAGACGATCTACAAGTGATCAACAGATATATGAAAAAATGTAAAATATCTCTAGTAATAAGAGAAATGCAAATCAAAACTACCCTAAGATTTCATCTCACTCCAATTAGAATTGCTATTATCAAGAATACAAGCAACAATTGGTCTTGGTGAGAATGTTGGGGGGAAAGGTACACTATACATTGCTGTTGGGACTGCAAATTTGTGCACTCACTCAGGAAAGCAGGATGGAGATTCCTTAGAAAACTTGGAATGGAACCATCATTTGACCAGCTATCCTACTCCTTGGCCTATACCCAAAGGACTTGAAATCAACATAATACAGTGACACAGCCACATCAATATTTATTGCAGTTCAATTCACAGTAGCAAGATTGTGAAACCAAACTAGATGCCCTTCAATAGATGAATGGATAAAGAAACTGTGGTATATATACACAATGGAATAACTCAGCCATAAAGAATAAAATTATGGTATCTGCAGGTAAATGGATGGAGTTGGAGAATATCATGCTAAGTAAGATAAGCTGATCCCAAATAAACAAATGCCAAATGTTTTCTCTGATAAGTGGATGATGATACATAATGGGGCATAGGGCATAAGGGAAGAATGGAGGAAAGATGGATTGAGTAGAGGGAAATGAGGGTTGAGGAGGGGTGGGGGAAAGGAAAGATAGTGGAATGAGACAGACATCATTACCCTAAGTACATGTATGTTTACACAAACAGTGTGACTACTTTGTATAGAACCAGAGAATCAAAAGTTGTATCCCATTTGTGTATAATGGATTAAAAAAATTTTTAAATTAAAAATTTTTAAAGAAAATATGATTAAGATTACTAATCATCAAGGAAATGCAAATTAGAGCTTCAAGGAGAATGACTAAAATTTTAATCAAGTATAGAAAAAGATGTAGAGCAGATAGAATTCTATGCTGTTGCTAATGAGAATGTAAAATAGTGCAACAATTTTACAACACAGGCATGAATACACAGTTAAATATGCAGCTACCCAAGGTATTTACCCCAGGGATCTAAAAACAGTGATGGATACAGAAACTTGTATGCAAATGTTTATGGCTTTCTACATACAAGCTTGAATTGGAAAGACATCAAATGTCCATAAATACAAGAAAAAACAAACCTTGGTATATCCATATAAGCAAATTATTAACAGTAATGAAAAGAAGTTAACCACTGCTAACTGCAACAAGATGAATGGATGTTAAAAATGCCCCAAGCAAAAGAAATCAGACACAGAGCATACAAACTTTATGTTTTGTTAATAAATTCTTGAACAAGAAAAAATATATTTATAAAAAGAAAATCAATGCTTGCCTGGGACTAGAAGTAAGTCTGGGAATTGATGGCAAATAAACAGGTTGAAATCTTTGAAGAGTAAGAAAAATTTTGTATGTTTTGTGGTGACAGTTACATGACATATATTTTGTAACATTCTGAATTGTACTGAGAATATGTAAGATTATGTGTAAATCAAATCCCATAAACTGTTATATTTCTTCAAAAACAATAAAGGACCCATGACAATACTCTATTATGAGAAAAACAGCTCTCAGACAAAGAGAGTGGCCATTTAAGTTGATGGGTTCTCTTAATTAACAATCTTAATTTATTCACTTACTGCCATCAATTAGGATACAATAGAAAAGAGTCTGAGTGAGGGAACTCCCTTAGAATATTGTTGTATATCACATTTCAAACATTAATTATTCATATTATTGTTAGAAATTTTGAGTGTAATTATATTTGTCCTACTCCCCCTTTGGGGGAACATGAATTGTCATATTGCCCATTTGTGTACTTTTACCTGGGTGAAGAGCAATTTGATGTCTTTCCTTTTGAGTCAGCAGGCATTTTCCTTTGGTTTTACATTTGTAATTAGCACAAACACGTGAATATATCTCATGATTACAATTAGATAATGAAAACAAAAACAGTCCTTCTGTGCACCTTAAATAAAAAAATTTTTCATGTTCCTTTTGTACCCCTGTGAGTGCATTCCCTTCTTGCCCCACACACACTTAATGATGACTACTAGTCTTATGTTAATTTACCTCCTCTATATCTAGGTCTTCATATATATTTTGTATATTAAATTATATGTTTCTTCATATATAACAAGAATGTAATTTTTAATTATATACATTCATGTTTTAGGGATAATTTTTTCTTTATATGTGTTTTTATTATTCTGTCCATCATTTTATAACATATTTTTCCTTCAATATCACTTGTAGATGTACTTATGTTGCCATATCAAGTGGTTGCTCACTTAAGGGATTATGTAGTTTTTCACTGTAATGATTAAACCATATTTGTCCACTCAAAAAAAAAAGAAAGAAAAGAAATTAGATCCTTCATCCTATACAAAATTCAATTCAAAGTGGATCAAAGACCTAGGAATTAGACAGGAACTCTGACACTGCTAGAACTATATATAAGTTCCACATTCCAACATATTGAGGAAGACTCTGATTTCCTTATAAAGACTAATAAATCTCAAGAAGTAAAACCAAAGGATTACTAACCCCAACTCAGATCTCTCCCCAAACTCTGTAGGAGCCCAGTATATGAAGGTATCAACTGGCATCCAACCCCCAATCATGGTGATTGGAAAATACATGAAGGGATGTACTAGCCAGGGTGGAGGCTTCTATGGCATCCACGGCACAGAGATCACACAGTTATGGGTTCCATAGAGGCAGGAATCCAACAAGCAATTTGAGCCACTCCACACAAGTCCTAGCAAAGGGAACCTGGTTCCAAAATATTACCACCAGTGGCAACAGGAGCTCAAATAGGCAAGCAAATTGATGATCTGCCTCAGACACAGGGTGGTACCCCTGTGCTCTACATCAACCAGGATGGAGCCTGCTGTGCCACAGATTACACACAAAAAGCCTTCAAACACAGGTCCCACACTTGAGGACAGCCACAACATTCTGTGCTATTTGAAAGAAGACCCTGTGCAAAGGAGTGGGTGCTCAGCATTCCAAGTCATCAGTGACAGACATGAACCTGCATCCTGCATTCCTGCTTCCAAGAGAAGTAGCCAGGTAATGTAGCATAACACACTCCAAGCACCCAGGCTCAGGTCTGTGGACTAAACAACAAAAATAGCTGGTGAGAAAAACAGCAACCTGGAAAAAAGTGCATGTTCCCCACCAGCACAAGAAAGATAAAAAGTTTTAAGACCCAGAGTTGCTGGTTAACTCAACTCTCATTCAGACTCACAGAATCTGATAGTTTCTGAGGATAACACCAAGAAGCCAACAGAGAACTTGGGGCATACATAGTGCCAGTAAAAGCCACAAAGTGATTTATAAATGTCAATCCCACCTCCCAGTGTACCCATTCTTGATATAACAGCACTGGAATCACAGGACTATCAGAGCTTTTCTTCAGGAAAGCTCACAAAAATTCACTCCCTTACAGAAAAAAAATTAAACTGGCTGTGAACTCACAGAAAATTAGGCACCATCCCTGTAACTGAGCAGAAGCATAGTAGGTATGCAGATGTACCAAGGACAAGACAGCGTCTCCTAGACTTTTATCTCTACCTGAAATAACTCTCTTTGTTTTTCTAGCTCAGGTTTATTACTTTCTCCTCATACTCCCCCTCATTTTTTTTTCTTGAGTTAACTGCTTCTGCCTCACATCCACCCTTCCCAGCTTTTTATTTTTTATACCTTGGTTTCTATTACACTTTTCCATGTTTTCTCTTTCTCTGCTTTGCTTTTCCAAATTATATCCTTCCCTTTTCAGCACCTATATTATAAATGTAATTTTACTATCTTTAATAACATATTTATTGACTTATTTCAAACTACTACAATTTTATACCTGGATGAAAGGAAGCATAGAAGCATTTTCTACATGTTCCCCCCAAAGTTTTGCTGGTAGATTGCTCTTATCTTTTGTGATTGTAGTAACAAGAGTTTAGTGTCTGATCACAAAGTGGTGCTGATACTGGGAACAGCTAAATTTACACATGGTATGGGAGAACAATACCTGGGTATTTGCCCTGTCCAGGACACTTAAGATGGAGGAACTCACTAAATAATCCCTTGCATAAAAGTAAAAGAGATAATCATCCCAGCACATGGGGAGACATGCAGACAAGAGGAAAAGGGGAGTTAGCTACCCCAATAGTCCAGAAATTTCAACAACTGACCTTGCTGACAAAAATGCAGAGAATGCTGGAGAAGGAATTTTAAAATTTATATTTAAAATGATCAGTGAACAACTATAAAAGAAGGAAGGAAGGAATGAACTAGAGAGAAAAATATGGAATGAGTAATATTCCAATAGTCAGTCTAAAAAAGAAACAAAGAATATTCCTAGAAAGGGAAGATTAGTTCACACAGAAAACACATTCTTAAGACCTGAAGATAAAATTTATTATCTGCAAACTAATGCTTTCAACATAGAATAGACATTAAGATACCATGCACAGAATACAATAGGAATCTGGGATAACATTAAGAGGACACATCTAAGAATGCCTGGTGTAGACAAAGGAACCTAATCACAGACTAAGGGAATGAGGATCCATTTTAATGAAATATCAGAGAAGTGCCTAAACCTTAGGAATGAGTACTAAATTCCCATGCAAGGCACACTGAGAATCCCAAAGAGTCAAGAGCAAAAAAAATGCTCTCCAAAATATATTATAATGAAAATATCTAATTTATACAATACGGATGGAAGTTTAAAAAACTGGAAGAGAAAACGGGAGGTCTTATTTGAGGTAAGTCAATTAGAATTTCAACTAATTTCTTCTTGCTGACATTAAAAGACAGGAGGGCTTTGAAATATATCTCTAATGTACTCAAAAAAAATCAGGTGAAAACCAAGTTTATTATATCCACCCAAACAATCCTACATATTTGAATATGAGATAAAAACCTTCCATGATGAAAAGAAAGACAGAAGTTCAATCATAAATATAGCACAAGTTAGAATTCATTTTAATAACTCTTAATAACTATTATCTACTGGGAAATATTTTCATAATCTTACTGATTATTATCTCCTTTCTGATCAAGAGTTGACTACTGTTGATTGGGTTTTTGAATTAGTCCATCAGGACCAGCAACAGAAGCACCACCACCATCCCATATCTCCTCTGGGGTTTCAGTTTCCTACATTCCAGGTCCCCTGCATTGTTCTTCATTCTTTCAGGAAGGTTTGATAGTGAGAGAGATGGTAGTTTTCAACAAAAGTCACATTTTTGTTTTCCTTAAGATTAGAACCTGGCTTTGTTGAATTGTCTTGTCTTCATTACATAAAAGGGAAATAGGTGATAAATTTTCTAATTACTCTCCAATGAAATTTTTATAGATTCTGCTTCATTTATCTTTTAGTGAAAGAAACCACATTCCAAAATGTTCATATGAACAATTCCAAATTGTTCATACTATGCTTTAATTTAATCATCTCTTAGCCTCTTAATGTTTTCAATCCCCATGTGACTAGCAGAAGAAAAAAGAGAAGAACATGATTGTCCTCTTCTGTCTATTATCTGATCTAACATTCAACAGAAAGATTAGAGAACATGACTTCAGGGGGCTTCAGGAACCATAGGCAGCTTTCCTGTTTCACTAAGCTACTCTTTTCACCACTGCCTTTAACACTTTTCTCATTTGGATTCTGGGGTTTTAAATATTGGGATGGTTGTCACTGAAGTTTAAGGTCAAAGTTACAACAGAATGAGGGACAGAGTCAAACTGTGGAGTTGCTAATACACAACACTGGAAAATGAACTTGTTTTCTGATTTCACAATCAATTACCCTGAGGATGTGGAAATATATACCAACTCTAGCCTGATATTCTACTTACAATATGGGAAAAACCAAGAAAGTTTAAATGATCCCTTACATGCTCCTCAGTATCATGACCTAGCATTTTATGGAAGAAAAAAAAACCTAAGGAAATGATTCCATTGATTCCATTATGTTGGGATGGAAATTTCATCAAATCAGTCAGATAAATTTCATCCCATCAGATACATTACATGTGTAATTTAGTTAAAGTAATTGAATGTATTGGAGAACAATAGGAAGCCTCATCTAGTTATCTTTTACATAATATCTCTGAATGGTTGTTCTTTATTTTTGTGTTTCTATCTATAAAACTCAGTGTACCTCAGACCTTTTCTTCTAACTTGGGGTCATGTATCAAATGTTTGGCTGGGGGTGTGCTCCTAATGTGATGAAACCACACATGTCTAAACTTACCCATCTTTTTAAAATGACACTATATAAACAGCTGATTAAAAATTACACTGGTGATTTTTTTTAAAGTATGGAAGCATATATAGTTGTTTCTAAATATTTAAAGTTATGTTGGAACTATGCTTTCAATATTTTGACAAAAAAAGAAAATATGTAAATATGAAAGCACAAAAATGTATAAAATATTAGTTGGAATGCTCAAATGGCAACATGATTTTGTATTACATGATGTAACAAAATCATGTAAACAGATAAATCAAGAATAAAACAGACAAAACCCATGAGACTGGTGATTTTTGAAAAGTGTGGCAGCATAAATATTTGTTTCCCTGACTCACTCCCCAGTCTAACACCCTCTGGTCCCAGAGTCTTCAGGACCTGCCAGTTTCCTCACTAGTAGGCCACCTGCTCCCCAATCTCCCAGCCCTCCAGTCTTCCAACCAGGCCCACTGCTCTGCCTGATAGACCTTTAGCTTCACTATCAGCCTGTAGCCCTGCCTGCCAAGCTATTGCTTGGCCAAGAGACCCACCTGGCCAGGCACACAGGTTCAGCATCAACCAGTAGAACCCTGATTTGCCTGGCTCAGGAAAGGTGGGCCTCCTGGACATGGTCAATCAGGCCCCTCTACTTGACAAATGGCTTAGTCGCCTTCCCACAATCCAGCTGCCCCTCATGCAGCTTTACCATCAAACCTATTACCTACTTTCACACCTGGCCCACAGACTCCCACCCCACTAGTTTTTAAATATCTAAAGTCATCCTGAAACTATGCTTTCAATATTTTGACAAAACATAAAAAGTTAGAACCATGAAATCACAACAAATGTTTAGAATACTAGTTGGGATGCTTAAACTGAAATACATTTTTGTATCCCTACTCACTCATTCTCTTCCCATTGTTCTCTTGATTGTTCACTTGAATGAAAACAGTTTTTCTCTAAATCAACACAGCAAAATACTTAGAGCAAGTAACAACTCTTTACCAACTACTTCTGAACTAATCTTGGTTAATAAGGCCACGGGGCATAGGGCTTCATTAGTTTCCCTGTTCATAGGCCACTTGGACAAATGACAGAAAGGCTTTAGATGATTAAGAGCAAGGATTATGAGATTATGAGAATATTTTCCACAACCTGAGACTCAAATTACCAGGGGCCCTCTTCAGTTTGTAATAATGTTAGACAAACTGAAGCCCATTCAATAGACAGAGAAATTAATGCCTCCATTCCAAAGATGAACTTGGGCTACAAGTTATTATAGGCATTAAGTAGCTATAGGCATTAAGTAGCTCAATTCACAGTAGCTAGATTGTGGAACCAATTTAGATGCCCTTCAGTAGATGAATGGATAAAGAAACTGGTATATATACACAATGGAATATTACTCAGTCATAAAGATGAAGAAAATTATGGCATTTGCAGGCAAATGGATGAAGTTGGAGAATATCATGCTAAGTGAGATAAGACAATCTCAAACAACCAAAGGATGAATGGTCTCTCTGATAAGTGGATGATGATACATAATGGGGGGGTGGGAGGGAGGCAAGAATGGAGGAAGGATGGATTGTATAGAGTAAAAAGAGGTGTGGGAGGGGTGGGGGGAAAGAAAAAATAACAATGAGGCAAACATCATTACCCTATGTACATGTATGATTACACAAATGGTATGACTCTACTTCATGTACAACCAGAAAAACAAGTTGAACCCCATTTGTTTACAATGAATCAAAATAAATAAATTTTAAAAAAAGAATGTTTTAACTTGACAACTCACTAAAAGTGTTTTAATATTAAATGTGATCTTTTGATTCTAAGGGCAAAAATGAACAGTAATTTCCTTTGACCTTATCTTTATTATGAAAACAAAGAAAACATGATTAAACCAGAAAATCCATTGAAAATATACCTTTAGCTGGTTAATTTCACAGACATCAATTCTTGTTTGCTCTTCCTCTGATGTCATTCCTGTGAGGGGTTCTGCTGACAAATCCATACACTTTTAGTTAAAATATTCAACCTAGAATATTTATAAACTGAAAGTCTTTATAAAACTATAAAAAGAAAAACACACTTTCAAGTCAGTCTACTTATATTTTTCTCAAAGAAATTAACCTTCACCTAAATTTTTGATGCTTGAGACCCACAAAAAAGAAGTGATTAAATTTTAAAAAAGATGCCTACTGATGCTAAAGTCCCTATATATTACAGCAAGACCAATCACCATAACATCTGAAACAGCTAAAGTTGAATGAGATAGGATATGTACATTAGTTCCTAATTTAAACATCTTGAAAATACACTAAACAAATTTGATTCTACTCTTAAAGAAAAGAATAATCCATAAAATTCATAGAATATTTCATCCTGTTGTGATAGCACAAATCACTTGGTCTGTGGTATAGGTAATAGTGTCATAGTATCTATTCACTACTTTTAATATATCTACTGTGAAAACTAGGGACTATATTTGGCTAATATAAAACTAATGAGAAAGTGCAACACATGAAACTCTTTCTTACTGATCTGAAGAAATACAGGATTTCAGGACTAGAATTAAAAATTGGATATTTACTCTAGAAAATACTGTTTCAGCTTACAAATTTTAAACCTTTTGCTCTTAGGTCATACTGAATTAAAAACCATTGAAAAAACCATTGGTTCATATTTACAAGAATACAATTCATTCTTTGATATTTTAATTTATTCTTCTGTGGTTTGAATGTTGTTATACTTCCACTTTTATCTAGGTCAGTAGAACCAAAAGTATCTAAGCTAGGGTTGTGGCTCAGTGGCACAGTGCTTGCCTAGCACATGTGAGGCACTGGTTTCACAATCCTCATCACCACATACGTACATACATACATACATATATACATACATACATATATAAAAGTTATTAAGAAAGAGTAATTCCTGTTCAGGGTCTTACCTGGGTATTTATTTTGAAACATTTCACATTTTTTTATATGCAAGAACTATTTCTGTACTGACATGTAATAAATAAAAGTAATAAATAAAATTACTATTTTAATACTGATTTGGAAAACATTTAGCAAATATATCAAATTCTTAAGGCTGGATTACATAGTCAGATCTATTAACAGAACTTTATAACACACACTTCAAGTTACTAAAATCAACAAATTTTTTTAACTTTTTTCTTTTTTTTATTGTAAACAAATGGGATACATGTAGTTTCTGATTGTACATGGAGTAACAGCATACCATTTGCATAATCATACATTTACATAGGGTAATGATGTTGATTCATTCTGTTATTAACAATTTTTTAAGATAGTAATGAAGGGACAAAAAAGGAAAGTGAGGCACATGTAAATCAAAGACCTTATGGTTTGGCACATGATACTGGTACTTTCATTGAGGTCAAGCTATCCATGACATCCCAGACTGGAAAGTACCCTGAACTTAGAAGTTCCAGCTTCTAAGCACCAGCCTATTATTAAATAAGTCATTTCCCTAAGTTTTCTTTTAACAATATGAATTTTACTGCTTCATTTCACCAGGTTGGAGATTCCATGGGATGTTATAAAACAATGCTAAAAGAAAGGAAAGCAATGTAATAATTTGTTCCCTATTCTGAACTATATAGGAATTGCAAATACAAATCAAATTGTGTTTTCCCTCAGGTTCCAATATTGAAATACTCAGAAAGCATCAAGTCCTAACTTGGGTCATCAGCTATTCTTTGAATCAAGAATTTCAGAGAAGTCAGTTATGTAGTAATCAACAAACCAATTTATTTACAAATATATCATCCCATTAAATTGATTAATTGTCACCTATGATGGAACCAATCAATCAATCATACCCAGGGCAGAAAAATAATGAATGTTGAGACATGACTTGGACTATTCCTACTCCTTCCCTACCTATTCAAACTCTGAACCAGGAGCTCTTTGTTAGAATGATGCTTAATCTTTGCATTGACCTCCAGTGACTTGGAACACAAAATCCTGCTTTATATGAAAATAGTACTGAAACATGATGAAGTTTAGCTCTCTGAAATCCAAGTTTTCTTCAATTTCAGAAAATTGCGCTCCATATCCTCCTCATAAGGCTAATTTTAAAATATTTGAAGAACCTGAGGGATAGGAAAATGATCACTTGAGGGACAAGGGAATGATGGAACCCACCCCAGGGAAAGAAGATATTGCTCCTCTCATGACTAAAGAAAAAGTTCTCAACACATGGAAAGGTTCATTGGGTACAGATGTGGGGGCACAGAAGAAACACAGGGGTGATCACCTCCTGTAACATTTTTGGAACCTATCTGAAGGTTTAGAATGATGTCTCATAGCATAACTCACCATGAAAGTCCCAAATAATTTGTCAGCTCCACATAACTTTGACAGTAAATAGGAAAGGTCAGTTTCCTCACTATATGTGGCTAAAACTAGAGGTCAAGATGCCAATGCAAGTGATTCCACTTTAGGAATAATGAGTAAGCATAAATGAACATGAATTCAGAAACTGCCTAACTTTTAAGTCTATGCATGCATTACCATGAACATTGAGGGGTCTGGATCAGTTAGTGCAACCTGGCAGTGGAGGTTATTTATTACCTGAATACAAAAGAAAATTTCAAGAGCATAATTGTAACAGCAGTATCAAAGGAGTGATAATGATATTCTTTTCTACCCTACTTGTGAAAGAGGATTGTTTTCCATGACTAAAGGACAGCCTCAGCTTCTAGAAAAAATTAGAAGGATATGGTTAAAGGTACCTTCTCTGAACAAGAAATTTAATTTCCTCTTAACAGGAAATTCACAAGATTTCTTGTTATATTTGACTAATTTAATATCAAATAGGTGACACTCTTGGAATCCCATGCACAGGGGTTCTACTTGAAATGAAATGGATAATACTGGGATTCATAACCATAAGATCTTCAAAGTCCTGAGGTAGGACTTGGGTGTTCTGCACAGTAGAAGAGAACCTGCCTGACATGCCTGAGTCCCTAGTGTCAAACCCTAGCTCTTAGATGGAACAAAGTTCTGAAAGAAAACTATAACCTTTGAAGCATCTGACTTCTCTAACTTTTTCTAGTATTCTTGGTTTCATGGCTGCTTTGCCAAATTTCCAGAACTACCAGAACTCAGTTGAAATCTCATGTAGAAGATGCAATTCTTGTAATGACTTTGAACCTCCTTTTAATATTAAGTAGCATTTCATGTAAACACAAGTTATCACTGTGATTGACTGCATAGGACAATGCAGTCCTACCAGAGTGATCCTCCAAAAACATGTCAACTCCTTTTTGAAGCAGCAGACTGACTATTCCTTTGCTTTTGTGTCCCTCGGTAATCATGAGGAATGTTCTAAAATAGCAGAAAGATAACTTCACCTCAAGAACCCTAATGAAGTTATTCAAACAGTTCACCTGATCTATACTACCAGTTTCATATCTTGCCTTTCCCTGTAATATTGACCATTTGCACATGCTAACAGCAACAAACCTCTAGAGGGCTTCAGTGTTCATCTATGTACAAGATCTTCAGGGATCAAAGGAGAATACAGGATGTGTCTTGACCCACTCAGGTCATACAGTGCAGAATTTACTAATTTAATGTCCTTTGGTGGACTATGGTGAATTCATTTATTTGACATAGGGATGTATTGAAGAGAATGGTTTTCTACTATTTGCCTAGGGTACAGTCTTGTGCTGTAATTCCTATACAGCTGAAAATCTAAGAAAGAAAACTGAATTTCAGGACTGAAATTGGAATAGTAATGATAGTATTAATATATTGATAATATGCTTAAAAATAATGAGTATGTTTATTAAAAATAAAATATTAAAATATTAATGTGAAAATAGTCTTCATAATACCCATTATAGGTGTTTCACATAATGATGTTGATAAAAATATACTAGGCTATAATCATGCTATTGTATACAACTTATGACCACTTCACAGGAATATATTATCATCCTTTTCACATCAGGAGAACTGTTTCTTGAAAGGTAACATTACTAAGGTAGTAAAACTCTCATGTAAAAACTAAGAAGTAAACCCAGTCTAGTGTAAATTGAATGACTATAACTTTTCCCTTGTCAAAAAGTATAATCTTTTGCTTCCGTTGAGAAAAGTCAATCAGTTTAGCCTATTTTTCTTAAATCTCACCATTCCAATTAAGAAGAACATCAAAATTTGTTAAGACTCAAAAAAGAAAAACAGGAACACCAGCAGATAACAGCAATCAAATGTCCTATAAAAACACCTGAGTATCAATTTTTTATCATGAAAAGCAATTTAATTCAAACAGCATCCAAAAGACAAAATGATTTGTAACACTGCTTTAAACCACATGTAGAATTCTGAAGGCAAGTATAAAAGAAGCAGAGGTTTAAAAATCAGATGACAAGGATGGGAAATTTAATACTCACTCAAAATGTAAATGAAAAGTACCAATTTTCAAAGCTAATCAAAATACTAAGAAATTCCATTAACAAATTAGAAAAGCATAGTGCCAAAAAAATCTGATGGTAAATAACAAAACATCACTCTTCACTGAAATGGTATAAGAATAATGTGTACTGTTGTTGTGTTGCCCACCCTTAATAATTGAAGACTGATGGTTTATGGTGAAAGTTTTTATGATGTCCTAAACATTGTAAGATAATCAATTTCTTCCCATTAATGGAACATTTCTGACTCATGTATTCTTAGTGTTTTATACCATCACTAAGTTCAAAAGAAGCAGAGGAAAAGTAAAAGCCTGTACCTTCTGAGGTGATCAGTTGCACAGATGTTTGCTCCCATGTCCACTAGGAATTCTGTCATTTGCTGTTTGTTTTCCTTCACAGCAAATAATAGTGGAGTGAGGCTGTCCTGTAAGAAAACAGAAGCACTTTAGATTCACACAGGTGTATATTGTAACAACTGAACTGAAAATCTTATAAAGGACCACATGAAAATGAACTTATAATAAAGAGATAAAACACACAGTAGCTCTTCCTCCTAGACCACTGCACTTTGACAAGTGCTGCTCCTTTCCTTTGAGATGATCCTCCCCTGCCTACAGTGACAAAATTGCATTCAGCCATCACCACAACTTGCTGGAAACACTGACTGACTCCAGGAAACTTCCATTTGACCTGGTACTATGGACTAATATGATCACTCCACACCTGAACCAAGACCTGTTTGAGGGCAGAGGCACTCTATCTTTGACTTGAAGAGACAAAAACCTTAACATTTAGTAATAAAATGTTGAAGTATTTCTATTGAATGGATGAGTTAGATGCTCATCTTCACAGCAGGGTTTCTCATTCTATACTCTGAAGCATACTTACTTTCCCACAAGTACTGTTCCAGAACAGAAAGATTATTTGATCATCTGTTTCTGAAATATTACAAAATGGTATATTCTATGTCCAGTAAGAAAGGGATCTAACATTTCTTAATGCCTATGGGTCAACAATCATTGGTGAGAATCACTAATATTTTAGGAATTAGAGTTTCAAGGAGCTCTAATTTCAGGGAGCTCTTAAATGATAAGACTAAGTTTCATTTCAGTTATGTATAAGATAATCATGTACAGAAAATACTCCATAATTTTTTCAGGCAGAGGAAAAAAGGAAACCAGTTCAGTAGTTTTATTTTGATAGCATGATAGATAATGAAAATCTCTCCCACATCACAGTAAAGCATTACAAATTTCAGAGAAGGGTTTAAACTCTTCTACACAGATGGCTTCTTCTGCAAGAAATAGAGAATTTCATAGTCAATTATCTATTTGTCCCTCATTTGTAGCACCTCCTCAACCTAACATCTGACTCCTCCTAAAATAAATCTCTGTGCATGTTTCTAAGTCTGAAAGTTTCATTCACAAACAAGGAATTCTTATTTTCCACAAATGGGAAAAGAGTCTGTTCATATGCAAACTGAAATGGTTTCCAAAAGTCAACCAGACCCTTTTTTGTCCCATTTCCCAACTACATAACTTTCACATAAGTTTATTTATTTCACATTTATTTTATTTGCCTTTTTCCCTAATTGAGACTAACCACTGAGAGATAAGTCATTATAGAACTTGTCAACAGTAATGAAATTCTGCTTGCTTATCAAAGTCTTTTTTTGGTTTGCATTTTAATATCAAGCCCAATTCCAGCCTGGGTTCAGGGGTATGCTCCTGATGTACCAACTGCTGAATAGCTTTGGGTAGGAGAATAAAAACTTGAAATGCTCTCTGGGCATTTTAGCAAGATCCTGTCTCAAATAAAATTTAAAGAGTACTGCTCTCCAGTCCGTAAGATATGTCAAAATACATTTTTCTCTCATGTATCACTACAAAGAACAGATTTTAAAAGCAAATTTAAAAAGAATTACAAACCATGAAAAAATATGACTGGTCCATGTGTTCTATCCCCAGCACCACGCACACACACGCACACACACACACACACACCCGAGAGAGAGAGAGAGAGTTGGAGCATATTTCCAAGGCAAATTCTGCTCTCCTACACTGTTTTACACTTATAGGAAAAAAATTGGTTCACAAGGTTACTGGAAAAATTACATCTAAAATTTCCCCTCTTTTAATAAGTATTTACTTTAACTACCTTAAAGGAAACTGTAATTTCCAGTACTTCTTTTAAAGGATAAATATTGACATTGCCTCTGTGTGTATCACTGTTAAAAGAAATGAATGTTAAATAATTGTAAATAAAGTTGATCTAAATATACCATGTTTTTTGCTTCAAAGATCACCTTGTACATAAGCAGGTTTGCTGCTGTGCACGTGTTCTCACTGTAGACAGCATAGGGCAAGGCAGTGTTACTACTGGCATCCATCACATATGGATCTGCACCAGATTTCAGCAAAATCATGGCACACTCCTTTGCCTGGAATTGTACAGCTTGTCAGGATTGCACCAAGGAGAGGATTGTCAGTTCCAGGAATTCAACTTTAACATGCCACAGGTTTCACCAACTAGCCACATTTTAATAAAAAAAAATGCACCTTCATTCTAGGAATTCCCTACAAATCTATCTTCAGCTACTATCTATCTTAATAAGTGTTGTGTTGTCATTGTCACAGATGTTGATATCATAATTCATCTGTATCAGGAGTGTCACCACTTCAGGCTGGTCATAGTCACAGATGTAATGCAGAGCAATTATATGGAAAGAACTTTTCAGGAAAATATACAGCACTGTCACAAAATTAAAAATTAGTCATAAAACTAGAAATGTTAAGTGCTTCCTTCACTTTCCAAAATGTATTCAATCATTTTCTTCAGAAAGTATAATCACTCTTAGGTGTTAGTACAGAAAATATCACCTACTGGAGGGACTGAGCATGGAGCCTGGGCTATTGTGCTGAGGATAGGATCCAGGACCTCACTCATGCTATGTGGCATGGCACCCTTGAGGTACATCCCCAGCTCAGAACAGTCTAATAGAAATAAAAAAATATGACCTTCACTGTTGGGAGAGCCTCACTTGGAGTCTTACTTTAAGTTCT
>NC_062229.1:6614061-6788580 GCF_902686445.1 Sciurus carolinensis | reverse complement strand
GAGCAGCCATGAACATTGATGTGGCTGCATCTCTGTAATATGCTGATTCTAAGTCCTTTGGGTATAGGCCAAGGAGCGGGACAGCTGGGTCAAACGGTGGCTCCATTCCAAGTTTTCTAAGGAAACTCCACACTGCTCTCCAGACTGGCTGCACCAACCTGCAGCCCCACCAGCAATGTAAGAGTGTACCTTTTTCCCCACATCCTCGCCAACACCTGTTGTTGCTTGTATTCTTGATAATCGCCATTCTAATTGGGGTGAGATGGAATCTTAGGGTGGTTTTGATTTGCATTTCTCTTATTACTAGAGATGTTGAACATTTTTCCATATGTTTGTTGATTGCTTGTATATCTTCTTCTGTGAAGTATCTATTCATTTCTTTAGTCCATTTGTCAATTGGATTATTTACATTCTTGTTGTAGAGTTTTTGAGTTCTTTATAGATTCTGGAGATTAGCGCTCTATCTGAAGTATGATTGGCAAAAATTTTCTCACACTCTGTAGGCTCTTTCTTCGCATTGCTGATAGTTTCCTTTGCTGAGAGAAAGCTTTTTAGTTTGAATCTATCCCAGTTATTGATTCTTGCTTTTATTTCTTGAGCTATGGGAGTCCTGTTGAGGAAGTCTGGTCCTAAGCCGACATGTGAAGCTCTGGACCTACTTTTTCTTCTATAAGATGCAAGGTCTCTGGTCTGATTCCGAGGTCCTTAATCCATTTTGAGTTTAGTTTCATGCATGGTGAGAGATATGGGTTTAGTTTCATTCTGTTGCATATGGATTTCCAATTCTCCCAGCACCATTTGTTGAAGAGGCTATCTTTTCTCCATTGCATATTTTTGGCCCCTTTGTCTAGTATGAGAAAATTGTATTTATTTGGGTTTGTGACCGTGTCCTCTATTCTGTACCATTGATCCACCTTTCTATTTTGGTACCAATACCATGCCGTTTTTGTTAGTATTGCTTTGTAGTAGAGTTGAAGATCTGGTATTGCGATACCCCCTGCTTCACTCTTTCTGCCAAGGATTTCTTTAGCTATTCTGGGTTTTTTATTCTTCCAGATGAATTTCATAATTGCTTGCTCTATTTATGTAAGGTACATCATTGGGATTTTAATTGGAATTGCATTGAATCTGTATAGCACTTTTGGTAGTATGGCCATTTTGACAATATTAAATCTTTCTATCCAAGAACCTGGGAGATCTTTCCATATTCTAAGGTTTTCTTGAATTTCTTTCTTTTGTGTTCTGTAGTTCTCATCATAGAGGTCTTTCACCTCTTTTGCGAGATTGATTCCCAAATAATTTATTTTTTTCGAAGCTATTGTGAATGGGGTAGTTTTCCTAATTTCTCTTTCTGAAGATTCATCGCTTATGTATAAAAATGCCTTAGATTTATGTGCATTGATCTTATATCACGCTACTTTAATGAATTCACTCATGAGATCTAAAAGTTTTCTGGTGGAATTTCCTGGTTCCTCTAAGTATACAATCATATCATCAGCAAATAGGGATAGTTTGAGTTCTTCTTTTCCTATTCGTATCCCTTTAATTTCTTTGGTCTGTCTAATTGCTCTGGCTAGAGTTTCATGGACAATATTGAATAGAAGTGGTGAAAGAGGGCATCCCTGACTTGTTCCAGTTTTTAGAGGGAATGCTTTCAGTTTTTCACCATTTAGAATGATATTAGCCATGGGCTTAGCGTACATGGCCTTTACAATGTGAAGGAATGTTCCCACTATCCCTAATTTTTCTAGTGTTTTGAGCATGAAGGGGTGCTGTATTTTATCAAATGCTTTTTCTGCATCTATCGAAATAATCATGTGTTTCTTGACTTTAAGTCTATTGATATGGTGAATTACATTTATTGATTTCCTGATGTTGAACCAACCTTTATGGTGCTCTATATTTTTAATATGTTTTTGTATGCGATTTGCTAAAATTTTGTTTAGAATTTTTGCATCGATGTTCATTAAGGATATTGGTCTGAAATTTTCTTTCCTCGATGTGTCTCCGTCTGGCTTAGGTATCAGGGTGATATTGGCTTCATTGAATGAGTTTGGGTGGGTTCCCTCCTCTTCTATTTCATGGAATAGTTTGAGGAGTATTGGAATGAGCTCTTCTTTAATAGTTTTGTAGAACTCGGCTGAGAATCCTTCTGGTCCTGGACTTTCCTTTGTTGGAAGGCTTATGATGACTTCTTCTATTTCATTACTTGAAATTGGTCTATTTAAATTGTGTATGTCCTCCTCGTTCAGTTTAGGCAATTCATATGTCTCTAGAAACCTGTTGATGTCTTCGAAATTTTCTATTTTTTTGGAGTATAGATTTTCAAAATAGCTTCTAATTATGTTTTGTATTTCAGTCGTGTCTGTTGTGATATTTCCTTGTTCATTCTGAATTTTAGTGATTTGGGCTTTCTCTCGTCTTCTCTTTGTTAGTGTGGCTAAAGGTTTATCAATTTTGTTTATTTTTTCGAAGAACCAACTATTTATTTGTCAATTTTTTGTATTGTTTCTTTCGTTTCAATTTCGTTGATTTCAGCTCTGAGTTTGAATATTTCCTGTCTTCTACTACTTTTGGTGTTGGTCTGTTCTTCTTTTTCTAAGGCTTTGAGCTGTAGTGTTAGGTCATTTATTTTTTGAGTTTTACTTCTTTTATTAAATGTGCTCCATGAAATAAATCTTCCTCTAAGCACTGCTATCATAGTGTCCCAGAGATTTTGATATGATATTTCTTTGTTCTCATTTACCTCTAAGAATTTTTTAATTTCCTTCCTAATACCTTCTGTTATACATTCTTCATATAGTAGCATATTGTTTAATCTCCAGGTGTTGGAGTAGTTTCTGTTTTTTACTCTTTCATTAATTTGTAACTTCAATCCATTATGATCTGATAGAATACAAGGTAGTGTCTCTATCTTCTTGTATTTGCTGACATTAGCTTTGTGGCATAATATATGGTCTATTTTAGAGAAGGATCCATGTGCTGCTGAGAAGAAAGTGTATTCGCTCTTGGTTGGATGGTATATTCTATAAATGTCTGTTAAGTCTAAATTATTGATTGTGTTATTGAGATCTATGGTTTCTTTGTTCAATTTTTGTTTGGAAGGTCTGTCCAGTGGTGAAAGAGGCGTGTTAAAATCAACTAGTGTTGTGTTATGGTCTATTTGGTTTCTAAAATTGAGAAGGATTTGTTTAACATACATGGATGAGCCACTGTTTGGGGCATAGATGTTTATGATTGTTATATCTTGCTGATTTATGCTTCCCTTAAGCAGTATGAAATATCCTTCTTTATCCCTTCTGACTAACATTGGTTTGAAGTCCACATTATCTGAAATGAGGATGGATACTCCAGCTTTTTTGCTGAGTCCATGAGCATGGTATGTTTTTCCCCATCCTTTCACCTTTAGTCTATGTGTATCTCTTTCTATGAGGTGAATCTCTTGCAGGCAACATATTGTTGGATCTTTCTTTTTAATCCAATCTGCCAGTCTATGTCTTTTGATTGATGAATTCAGGCCATTAACATTCAGGGTTATTATTGAGATATGATTTGTATTCCCGGTCATTTGGTTCATATTTAAAATTTTTGACACATCTTGGTTCCTCCTTTATTTGACAGTTCCTTTAGGATAATTCCTCCCTTTGCTGATTTGCTTCTTTGTTTTTTATCTCTTCCTCATGAAATATTTTGCTGAGAATGTTCTGTAATGCTGGCTTTCTTTTTGTAAATTCTTTTAGCTTTTGTTTATCATGGAATGATTTTATTTCATCGTCAATTTGAAGGTAAGTTTTGCTGGGTATAAGATTCTTGGTTGGCATCCATTTTCTTTCAGAGCTTGAAAAATGTTGTTCCAGGCCCTTCTAGCTTTTAGGGTCTGGATTGAAAATTCTGCTGATATCCGTATTGGCTTCCCCCTGAATGTAATTTGGTTCTTTTCTCTCACAGCCTTTAAAATTCTGTCTTTATTTTGTATGTTAGGTATTTTCATTATAATGTGCCTTGGTGTGGGTCTGTTGTAATTTTGTGTATTTGGAGTCCTTTAAGCCTCTTGGACTTGATTTTCCATTTCATTCTTCAGATTTGGGAAATTTTCTGATATTATTTCTTCAAATAGATTGTTCATTCCTTTGGTTTGTTTCTCTAAGACTTCCTCAATCCCAATAATTCTCAAATTTGGCCTTTTCATGATATCCCATAGTTCTTGGAGATTCTGTTCATGATTTCTCACCATCTTCTCTGTTTGTTCAACTTTGTTTTCGAGGTTAAATATTTTGTCTTCAATATCTGAAGTTCTGTCCTCCAGCTGTTCTATCCTATTGGTTATGCTTTCTATGGAGTTTCTTAATTTGGTTTATTGTTTCCTTCATTTCAAGGATTTCTGTTTGGTTTTTTTTCAATATCTCTAACTCTTTATTGAAATGATCTTTTGCTTCCTGAATTTGCTCTGTTAACTGTCGATTGGTGCGATCGTTCAATGCCTGCATTTGCTCCTTCATCTCATCATTTGCTTCCCTAATCATTTTAATTATGTACATTCTGAACTCCCTTTCTGTCATTTCTTCTGCCATGCTGTCGTTGGAGTCTATTGATGTAACATCTAGATTTGTTTGGGGCATTTTCTTCCCTTGTTTTCTCATATTGTTCAGGGATCAGTGGGTCATTAAGATATTGCAGATTTCCTCTATCAACTTATAATGTCCCTGAAGATTGCTAGTATATCCCCTCTTATCCTTCAGTAGGCTGAAGTCTTGGAGGAAGTTGATAATGCAGAGCTCCATGAAGAAGCTGCCTCTCTAGGGGTGGTGACCCTCAGGTGGCATATATTCCCTGCTAGTGGGCAGAGGTGCCTCCACTTGTTGACCAATGGTCATCCAATGGGGAACTAGACTGCGGGCTGAGGCAAAGCCTGTTTGTGCCTGTGTCTCTGGTTTTACCATCCCTGTGGGAAAACCTCCCCCGGTCGGGAAGACTCACTTAGTGGGGACGTCTCACTGGTCAGTTGCCCTCCTAGAGGTCTCCCTCAATCTACAACTACCACCTGGACTGGGCTGTCTTCCTCTGCAATGATCCCAGGGGCCCGGACCTACGTCCTGGACCTGGGAGCCTCACCCTTCGCAGGCGAGTCTCCTTAGGCTGCCTCTCCCAGAGAATCTGCCCACAGCCCTGGAAACTTTGCTCCGCCCCTAGGTGTGTCTCTGTGTGGCTCTTCCAGCAAGAAGCCACCTAGCTCCTGGGACCCTGCTCTGCACCAATCGCCTGGCTATGCAGCCCCTCCTCTGAGCCACCACCTGGAGCCCCGTACAATAGCTCCGAGACCCAGAGTCCCGCCACACACCTCCTCCTACGGACAGCCGCCCAGTTTCCAACGCAGTCACTAGGAGTCCAAACACCTCACTTCGGGTCTCCTCCTCCCGCCAACCACCCGTAGCCCTAGGCAGTCACTCCAAGTCCAACTGACCCACCCTGTTCCTCCTCCTCCTCCTTGGGGTAGCCCCCCGGGTGTTCAGGAGCAGTGGCTCCGAGACCAAGTGACTCACCACGCTCCTCCTCCAGGCAGACCACCGGTGTTCAGGAGCGGTCACTTTTAGTCCAATCAACTCACCACTCGCCTCCTCCTCTGGCAACCACCTGTGGCTCTGATGCAGTCACTCCTAGACCAAGCGTCCCACCGCTCTCCTCCTCCAGGCAGGCCACCAGTGTTCTGGAGCAGTTGTTCTGAGTTCAAACAGCTCGCCACGCAGCTCCTCCTCTGGCAACTGCCTGTGACTCTGATGCAGTCACTCCTAGACCAAGCGACCCACCGGGCTTCTCCTCTTCCTGCGGGCAGTCCCCCGGTGTTCAGGAGCGCTCGCTCTGAGTTCAAACAGCTCACCACGCAGCTCCTCCTCTGGCAACTGCCTGTGGCTCTGATGCAGTCACTCCTAGACCAAGCGACCCGCCGGGCTTCTCCTCTTCCTCCGGGCAACCCCCTGGTGTTCAGAAGTGGTCATTCTGGGTCTAAACAGCTCGCCACACAGCTCCTCCTCAGGCAGCCGCCCGGAGCCCCAGTGGTTGCTCGAGTCCAAGCGCTGTGCTGAGCCGCCTCCTCTACGATGATCCTCCATGTGTTTATACTAGGTACATAAAATGGAGGTGAGCAGAAAGAATGCAGAGAATTGGGTGATGTAAACCTGGCCTCCTGAGTCTCGAGACCAGCCACACTGATTTCCTCTGTTTTATAGATTTGGTCCTTAAGGACATGCACTCCTGGGATCAGAAGGATGTAATATTTCTGGTAAAATGAGGATCTGTGGGTACTGAGTCCTGAGGGACACAGAGACTGGAGGTGTCAGCGAATTAGAACCTCACTCAGAAGCCAAGGAAAGCAGGAAGCAGCAACTGTACCTTCAACTAGAGATGGGCCTTCCTGAGCTAGAATCCAGAGACTCAGAGTGTGTCTTCTGCCCTGAGACATATTTCTGCCTCCACATTCAGGTGAGGCACTGGGTCATTCCCAGGGAAGCCATCCAGGGAGCTCAAAGTCCCTTGGGTAAGGTTTGGACACAGGGCAGGGGCTCTGCTCCAGGTTCCTCCCAGGGAAGCAGTGAGGGAAGTGCAGGCAGAGGATGAGGAGAAGCAGGTCCCTGGACTCTGCTGCCAGACTCCACCTCCTGACACATTCTCTTCACATTTTTGACAACTTTCAATCATCTTTTGTAATGCTGGACATTACATAATGCTGGGCTATCTCTATACAGCTTCAGTGACCATTTTTTTTTCTAAATAGAAATCTAGTGCTTCTCAATCATGGAGGCTCCTTTAAAATATTTTAATATTCTGTAGAGGTAGGTGAGTTTTCATCAGGGTAGTAGCTTGCTGGGGATGCTATAATTAAACACCACACAATGGGTGAATTAATAACAGAAATTAATTTTTAACATATGCAGTGGCATATGCCTGTTATCCTAGCAGCTTGAGAGGCTGAGGATGGAGGATCACAAGTTCAAGCCAGCCTCAGCATCTTAGCAAGGCTAAGCATCTTATTGAGACTAAGCATCTTAGGGAGACCCTGTCTCTACAGAAAATATAAAAACTGCTGGGGATGTGGCTCGGTGGTTCAGCATCTGAATTTAATCCCTGGGACTAAAAAGAAAACATTGGTTTCTCACCATCAGGATGCTGGTGTTTGAATGGTCAGGGTGCTGGCAGTGTTGTTCCTCTGGAGGTCTCTGCTCACCTTGTAGCAGGCTGTCTTTTCCCACTATCATGAAATGGTCCTCATTCTGTGGTTGTCTGTGTCCCAATCTCATCTTTTATATGGTCCTCAGTCATATTGGAGTAACTCACTCGAGTGAGAGTATTCTACCTTACTAAACTCTTCACAGAACCAGCTCCAAAGGCAGTCCCGTTCTGAGGCAGTGAGAGTTAAGATTTTATTGTATGTGTTTCAATGGGGACAGTATCTATCCTGTAACTCTCAGTCCCTCCCTTATGCCCTTTTCTGGTTCTTAATTTAGGTTTCCTCATATTCCTATAGGGGTTATGAGTCTCTGGGAGGAAGGTGGACATGCAGAAGGACTCACCTGGCAGCTTCCTAGTCCCTTTGCTTTGCTTTTAGAAGGACCCACAGGAGCTACAATTAGTGTAGTCAACAGTAACAGTGGTAACACAGGAGCTCCTGAATCCTCTTTAAGAAATAGGAATTGTTGACATTTTGCTATGTCTCTTTCAGATCTTTTCAGATGAAAATAAAATAATAAAATGTGGAGCTTATAGAAGGCGCCACCTTGTTTTCCACTCCATTCTTCTCCTTTCCATCCCAGCACCTGCCATGTGGATTGTGCGAGTGTCCTCATATGTGTCTCAATTTGTACATGTACTCACAAATAAAGTGTGCCTATTTTGTATATGTAGCTCAATGAATGCAAATTTCATGGAAGAATTTGTGTACTGAAATGAACATTGGGAATCTTGATTATGTACAAATAGAAGGAAAGAAAGAAGCATCCATGATACAAGTATTCATTTGACCTGGACATAGGATCACATATATAGCAATGAAAAGGAAAGAAATGATACATAAATTAGAAACCTGGTTCACAAAAGAATAAATTTCTAGAGTAGGAAAAATTATATGGACAAATTCTAATCATGCAAAAACTAAAATAGCTTTGTAACCTACACATGCACATAAATATTCATTGTGTACTATGCATGCGTGACTTAAAGTATAGTGAATCAAGAAGGGCTAGCACTCATCACTCAATGATGAACCCAGAGTCATTTAGCAATGACAATTTTGACCTCTCCAGAGGTCACTGCAGAGATCGGTCATGACAACTAACTCAGCAACCAAACAAACCAAGTCTCTGCCAAATTATTAAGTGTGCATGATGGGTCCATGACATGTCCTCCTAGATCCATGGGGTTGAAAGATCCATGAACTAGCTCATCTGTAATTTGATGATCCTTCTGATGTTTATGAGCATACAATGTTGGAGACTATGGCTCTAGAATATGGATATGCTAAGTTTACTCTCCTCTTACTTTCTTTTCTGTACAAGGCATGGAACAATTCTAAAGGAAAATCAATATCTTATACTTTGTTATAATCTCATCACTTGGTATGTATGAAAAATGGTTGGTGTTCAAGAAAGGGAATCGAAGTTAGTGGAAGCTTAGAGAAAAGAAATGAATGGAGAAAGTAAGCAAGGAATGAATTTTAATACTCTCCTTAGTGCAAGTCGCATGGAGGAGAGTTTTTTTTTCTTTTTTAAATAGCATTGGGTTCTAATGTTTAGTTATTAGATTCATTTAGATTGATTGTTAAAATATATTTCGTAGTTCCTCATACCCAGAGATGATCATCATCATCAGCTAGCTCTATAGCACTACCAAGAATTGTCATAACTACCAAGTTTCAGTGTTATAGTTTGCTGCTTCTCGAGAAAATATTGATTTCATCAATTTTCACCCTATCTTTCCTAGAGTATTTACCAGCAACATGGAACCCACAAACCACTCAGCTGTCTAGAAATCCTTCTCAAGGAATTCACAGATGACCCAGCTCTGCAGCCCCTTGTCTTCAGCTTGTTCCTGTCCATGTACCTGGTCACCATCCTGGGAAACCAGCTCCTGATAATGGCTGTTAGTTCAGACTCCCACCTCCACAAGCCCATGTACTTCTTTCTCTGCAGTCTCTACTTCAGTGACATCTGAATAAGCACAACCATAATCCCCAAGAGACTGGTGAGCATCCTGGGACAGGATAAAAGCATCACCCACACAGGCTGCCTCACCCATGTTGACTTAGTAGTAGTTTCTGCATATTGGGAAAATTTTCTGCTTGCAGTGATGGCCTATGACCACTATGTGGCCATTTGTCACCCCCTGAGGTACATAGTCATCATGAAGCCCTGCAGCTGCGTCCTGCTGGTTCTGGTCTCCCTGTTTGTTAGTATTGTGCATTCCCTACTCCACACTCAGCTGTTGCTGCGGCTGTCCTTCTGCACAGACCTGCAGTTCCCCCAATTCTTCTGTGAACTTGCTCAGGTCATTGAGCTTTCCTGTTCTGACACCTTCACTGATAACCTCATAATACTTATTGCAATGTGTGTCTTTGCTGGTGTTCCTCTTTCTGGAATCATTTTCTCTTACATTCACGTTGTGTCCTCTGTCTTGAGAATGCCCTCATCAGGAGGGAAGCATAAAACTTTTTCCACCTGGGGTCTCACCTGTCTGTTGTCTCCTTGTTCTAATGCACAGGTGCAGGTGTGTACATTAGCTCTGCAGTGACGGATTCATCCAGGCAGACAGCAGTGGCTTCAGTGATGTACTCTGTGGTCCCTCAAATGCTGAACCCCTTTATCTACACCCTGAGGAATGGGGACATTAAGGAAGCCTTGACAAATCTCATGGGTAGGATAATTTCTCTCTAGTGATATCACTGCTTTGAATTTGGTTTTCTAGAATGAGACAAAGTGACAGGATTCCTTGTGTGTCAGAATACCTGACATTTTCATTGCTACTTTTTTTTAAAATGATGAGACATAATAATGTCCATGTGTATGTAACATGGCTTCATACCTGACTTTACTTTTTCTCTAGCTCTGTACTAATTACACTTAATTTCATTCTCTAAACGCAATTTCTTTCCTCAAGTTTCATAGAGGAAGAGACTGTGAGACTGATTCCTGCTTTGGGAAATTTTGTTCTGGCACACTTTGTAAGATAAAGGCAACTTGGAGAAGTTGAGCAGGTGGAAAACTAATTCCTGCTGTGCGTCGTGCGCTGACAGACTTCCCAGCTCTGGTGTGTTTCCTTTGCCGCTGACACTCATCATCCTGCTTGGCCCCGTATTCTCCTCAGGCGAGCCCTGAGGAGGTACATCGAACTTGTTAACCAATAGGGAGCAACAGAAAACATTTAATCATCATTGTGTTCTCAGATAGGGTGCAGTTTTCCCCTGATCCTAGGGTTCTGAGGTTATGCTAGCTAAGTGCATTTCTGCTGGAATTTCACGTTGGTCTTTGGTTTTGCACAGTTCTGTGATGTTTGACAAATGATGAAATCTCTAACCTTCACCTCATTGCTTTGGTTTCAGGTTCTATTTTAGTGATAAGTTATGGATAAATCTCTGAAAGTAGCATTGTATCCTGACAATCTAATGGTTATGAAATGTAACAATTAATTTCCATTTCTCTTTTAAGTTCAGAGTCACTTTACATAGAAGGGGTCATGTTTCTCTCTTATGAAAACATATGTGTGTATTATTTTTCCATTGAACTTTTTATCCATCTTAAAATTAATTACTCATGTTTCTTTTATAATTGTAATTGTAGACATTTTTATTTGTTTTTAGTAAAAATTTATTCTTCATGTACATGTCTGTTTTTGCATGTCTATAGTACATGCCTACAAATGCTTAAATTTATTTCAGGTTCCCAGGTACACTCTGTATTCACTATTCAGTTTGCCACTCGAAATTAATTTTAATTCTGTTTGTGATGTTAATAATATGACATACCATCAATCCAGCCAAGAAGCCAGCACAGGCTTGGCTCCATTGCTTCTGGGTGGTTTTTCTGAAACTTTCAGCTCTTCTAAGTCCACGTACATGAGTCCAGGCAATGTCTACCATCTCTGTTTACCTACACTTCCCTAAACTTGAAGCAACACTTTGCCTTTAAGCACCTAAGTTCTTCTAGTACTTTTAGGCTTTATTGCAAGAACATGGTAATTTCTTCCTTATGGACATAAATCTGTTGAACTCCTTGATTTCAACCCAAGCACGCTTTATGTTACAGTTAATTTTGTGGTATGTAGGAAAATGTATCTTGCTTTATAAAAGGAACTTTTACATTTGTCCTATTATGCATTTGGTGTCAATGGGGGCAAGACAGTGTAGGCTGACATAACAATGCCATTTTGACTCAATTGTTGTGAGATTTTATATATATAAATATATTTACATATATATATAAAACACTATTGAATAACAAATTTCTTATAGAAATATTTATCATGCAGTGAAATATATCTATAAATGTTAGATAATACAGAATTCATTTCAGATAAATATTTTAACTAAGTATTAGAACACAGTACTGTCTTCACTTATTACTTATGATTGAAATCTCATTATGTGGCCTGGGAGGAAGGAAAAAAGTAGCATACACCTTCCTGGTCAGTGTTGTCGTAATTTCTCATAACTACATTGAAAATCTAGTCATAAGTTAAACCCATGATCTCCATTGTGAAGAACATCTTTTTTTCTGAAACGATTGTGTTGAAATTTGAAAAGGTGGTGATGAAACTCTAAACAGGGACAATGCACATATCTCTATTGATCACTGTCAGGACTGACTACAGATAGTACATTAGAGTCTGCTGCACTAAATACACAGAATGAAGATAAATTCTCAGGGAACATTCAGTAACTTATAGGGAGAAATTCCTCTGAGTGTTGGCATTTTTACAATCTTAGCTGTAGTTGTAAATACATTTGCATACTTGCATCGAAGACTATGCTGGTCCATCTCAAGATAGCTTCAGGCTTCAGATATGCCATTTCTCATATCTAAAACTGATCTCTGAAATTGAGTGAGAGAAGCAGGGGACATGTGTGCACGCCAGGTACAAGAAATGGAAGCCAATAGAAAGGGGCCAAGCGGTACATGAGTCCCCTGGCTTGGCAAAACAAGGTTTCAGCCATCCTAACCTTCCCTTCTAGATTACTGGCCTTGAAGGATTTGCATTTCCTTAGGATCCAAATAACAGTAACAACATTGACCTGACAAGGAGAGTTGGAAATTGAGGCCGCAGGGACACAGGAACTATAAATACTCTGTGAATGACCAGTCATAAAACAAACAATAGCTGAGTGACCCTCATAGATTATGTCTGTGACACAGAGCTCAGGGCTGCACTGTCCCTTTGCCTTTGAGAGGACAGATCTTCTGTGTCCACCCAGCATTCAGGAGAGATGACAGACATCTTCCCACAATGACACCAGCCAGGAAACCCAAGGTCACTTAGACTGGACTTTGGAGATGAGGCAAGCATCCACTACAGTTTCATCCTGGTAAACTGTCAGGAAAGGTCATGCAGAAGGTGGTGGAAACTGAGTCCCCATAGGGCCCTTTCTCAGCTGCCATCAATGAGACAGCTTATTTGGATCCATCAAGAAATTCCTCAGTGAAACTCTGATTCAGCTAGTCTCCTCCCTCTGTATAAGGGCAGCAAACTTCTTGTTCTTGAGCAAGAATTCTGCCTCTCTCAAACAGAATTACAATTGTGGTGGCAGAGGGGACAGGTGTGGGTGGGCTTCCCCTTTTCTCTCCTCCCATACCTCCCTGCAGGACTTCGATGTCCTCTCTGTGTGCTGGTGATGAGGGACCTGGGGGAAGGACGCACAGGCCAGGCTGACCCAGCAGGCTTCCTTCTTTGTCTTAACAGTTCCTCTTTATGAAAACACAGAATATTTTGAATTAAAACCACAGCACAGACATTATAAAAATGATTATGATCACTTACACTTTCCCAGTTTATCCAATTTGAGGTTCTACTAACTCAGCTCCATGTATCCTTATACTATTTATGTACATTTTTTGAAGGTATGATTACACATTTCCCCTCACTCCTCTCCTTCACATGCTGATGTCAGATTAACCTGATGGATTTCCCTGTACAAGGTTTCCTATAGTATATGTGTCTATTTGTGTATGAAGTCTACAAAGGGGAAATGGCAAACACCATTAATATCAATCAGATAGAAAATCGACACATTCACAGTATTGTGTAAGAGTCTTTGGTAGTTAACATTAATGAAGTAAAGAAAACAATCAAAATAAAATACACATGAAGTAAAAAAATCTACAATAAAATAAAGTGAACAGGATCATAGTGTTTATTTTCAGTTTTAACATGAAGTATGCAATTACTTTAGAAAGAATAATAACACAGCCATGAAAGTCATGGGTAAATTATGTACATCAAGATAATGCCTTGGTTCTGCTGTGGAGAGGCAAGAAGAAAAATGGCTATTTAAAAAAAAAGCCTTCAGTTCTGCATCTATTATTGATTTCAACAGTAATATTTAAAGTGATGATGATGAAGTTGTATATTTAATAATTTGGTGGGTACCCAGCCAGTCCATATTATTTTCTGTTCTTTTCTATGCCTGAACAATCCATAAAAGGCACTGAGTACTCGAGCAGGTTTGCTAAATACTTAAATACTTCTCAGAAATATAATTTATGTAATTAATTGGTTTCTCCTGTAGATTTTCAACACTTTGCAGAGATGCCTATGCTTAATTTTGTCACAAGACATCCACTGCCCCCTTAAAATCTGCAGTTCTAATCCTACAGTCCTTTTCTCTTTCTCTCCCATTTCTGTTTGCTCCAATGACCACTTCTCTCCTAGGCAGGACACACAAATTCCCAACAGAAGAGGTCACCATGAGGTCTCCAGGTTTCCAGCACTGTGATGGCTGATTTGGTCTGTCCATTTCTCATCATTGGAACAACACCATCAAGTGTTATGATAATGACGAGGATGCTGTGGTCATCGAAACAGTGGAAGGGAGCTGGTCACAGGGCACCTGCCCTTGAAGGGGGCATTGAGATTCCATTCCTTCCCTTTACCTGATTTCATGTTCTGACTGACATGACTGAACCTCTGCTATGCTCTCTCTCCATGATGTACCATTGTCACTGGCTGAAAGCAACAGGCCATGTCAGCATAAAACACAACCTCTGAAGCCATCAGACAAAATAAATCTCTCAGCTATGTGTTCCAGCAACAGAAAGCTAACTACCACAGTACTTCAGATAATATTTTAAAGAGTATTATTTATGCCTGTGTATATAGGACATACCTTCATCTTTAAAATTGAAGCAATCATCCTAACATCTTTAGCTAAAAAGTGACAGGTTCATTTAGAACTTGAAAAGAGCACCAAAATTTACCAGAAGCATGGTAGATTTGTGAACAAGTCCCAGGAAAAGCCACTGGGCAGAAAAAGTGTGGGCTGGCAGGGAGCCAAAGGGCATGCTTGGTATGCCTGGAGAAAAACAGGAAGCTATTACATTTGGCTACATGTATGCTTGAGCTCGTGATTGCTTGACCTTTAACATGATTGCGTGGACATATCTAATCGAAATTGCTTATGCATGAGACTGCTTATATATAGAGGGATTTATTCGAATAAAGAAAAAAGAAGCTCCTTCATGACAATCTGAGGTGTACGTGTCTTTATGTCCCGCTGGATGGCGACATTTGGTGGTCCGTACGGGGAACGGTGAGTGCTCAGGTAAGTAATAAAGGAGAAAATTTTTCACTAGCACAGTCAACTAGCAGTCAACTAGCAGGTTTCTCTATTCGAGGAAACAGTGGTCTTAAGGTACTAATGGAAGGCTCCCTTAGTGAGGGAACTTAACAGAAGGCTGTCCCAAGAGACAGCAAAGGACGTCCTGTAGTAAATGAATGTGTGTAAGGTGTTAATTGTGTTAATATTTTTGTTACTTTATCTTGTTTGGTTTCTGTTTGTTGTTGTGGTGGTGATCAGAGAGTCCACATTATAGCCATGGGATTGGAAATTTCACGGATTCGCATGGAAGGCTCACCTAAGGCATTGTTAAGAGAAAATGGAACTCCGTTAAAGTCTAAAACTGCGTGGACATTCCTTAAAACTATAAAAGAAGCCTGTGCTTGGTTCTTAGAAGAAGGGCTCCTTACTGTCCCTCAGTGGGAGCATTGGGGAAAGGACCTCCATAAACAAAATGAAAAAATGCCTCTCCTATATGGACATTAGTTCGTTTCTGTCTGACTTCCAAAAAACCAAAATTTCAAGAAGAGCTAAGAGAAGGGGAAGAGATATTAGAAACTGTAAAAGAAGAACAATTAAGTTGAGCTTTGAAAGAGAAAGTAGATGTTCAGAATCAGAACAGGATGTGACTCTGAAGAACAGGAACTATCTGAGACAGAGCTAGAAAAGAAGTTCTCTCAGTAGCATTTAGCCCCTACCACACCATGCCCTCCAGCATATAATCCAGGTCACCACTCTTTTCCATGTTGTAGGGGCACATGTACTTGATGCACAGGGGCGGCCCCCAGACAGTGGACTGATGTAGAATCTCGATCAGTGTTCCCACTATTCCCAGTATTTGAAGATCAAAACAATCAGAGATACCATCAAATATTAGATATAAAATTAGTGAAACTGTTAAAAGAGGCAGTTATGTCCTATGGAGTACAAGCTGCATTTACCATTTCTTTATTATAGAATGTTGCAAGTCAAAATCTTACTCTGACTGATTGGGGTAATTTAGCAAAAGCATGTTTATCTGGGGGAAAATATCTCATGTGGTAGGTGGCTAACCAGGAGTTACGTTCTGATACTGCCTGATGTAATGCAGATGCGGGTAATCCTCAATGGAATCTGGACATGCTGACAGGCCAAGGACCATATGAAGGGCAAGGTAATAAGATTAATTTCCACCCTGGTGTGTATCAACAAATTAGTGCTGCTGCCACTAAAGCTTGGAAAACACTTTCAGGTGCTGGCAATCTTCAAGAACAGTTATCTAACGTTATCCAAGGCAACATTGAACCCTATGCCAATTTTGTAGACAGATTGATTCAAACAGCAGGACGTATATTTGGAGATGTATACCAGGCTATGCCTTTAGTCAAACAGCTTGCATATGAGCAAGCAAATAAATGGTGTAAAGAACCAATAAGACCTTGGAAAAACAAAGACCTTGGAGCCTATTTAAAGGCTTGTAGGGATATTAATGAGGCTTTTGTTGAAGGTCAGGTGATGGCTGCAGCACTTGCACAGGGTCTTAGAGGCAATGCCAACTCCCACCCAGGCCAACAGTGTTATCGGTGTAAACAATATGGACACATAAAAAAGGACTGCCCCCAGGGTCCTGTGCCAAAATTATGTCCCCGATGTAAAAAAGGGAAACACTGGGCAAGTGACTGTAAATCAACTAGAGACAAAAATGCTAATCCTTTACCTACAAAAATGGGAATCAGGGTCCCTGGCCTTGGGGCCCAAAAATATACGGGGCTATCCAGTCCGTACCTCAGACCCATTACCGCTTGACTCCCCAACTAGGCAAACAAGAGGAAGGGCAGGATTGGACCTCTGTGCCTCTGCCAGAGCAGTATTAACTCCAGAGATGGGAGTACAACCAATACCAACTTCAGTTATCGGCTCATTACCTAAAGGAACAGTGGGACTAGTTCTGGGGAGGAGTTCTTTTGCTTTAAAAGGATTAAATATTGTCCCTGGAGTTATAGACCCTGATTTTACAGGAGAAATAAAAATCCTTCCTTCTTCACTGTCAGGGACCAAGAAGAAGTTCTCATTCTGAGGACGTTCTGATCTATATGATAAGCAGCAGCCCAGGGAACATTTTGTGGTTGCCTCCCCTGCACAAACACCCTGCAGCTGACTCAGGCACCCTGCAGCTGAAGGCTGATGATTCCCGGAGCGCGCCCCCTCCCCACTCTCAGCTGATAGTTCTGCCTATGGCCCACCCCCGCTTCTCTTCCGGGATTTCACCTTCCCACCGGCGTGAACTTGCACCTTATCAGGAGTCCAAAAGAAAAACACAGCCAACCAACCTGTGTCTCATCATAATCCTCATTCCCTCAGCATAAATACCCTTGAGATCAATAAAAATTTGCAGCTTGATCAGAATTCCTGTTAGCTGTCACTCCCTGTGTCTCTTGTCCCTTCATTCCTTCTCTCTTAGGTTTGCCCCTGCGTTGATGTCCCGTGGGTCGGGACAGTTGGCGCCCAACATGGTTGACTCGAGCCTTTGTCTGAGAAGCGAACGCCGCCCTCCGGGGAAGCCTTGGCCAAGCAGGATTCGGGATCGCCTCGGTAAACGCGACCGGGAGTCAGATCCAGGAGGAGAGTGAGGCCGACGCAAGGTGAGTGACACACCATGGGACAAGCAGTTTCATCACATGATTTGTTTTTGTCGGGTCTCAAGGAAGCCCTCAAGACTCAGGGAGCACGTGTTAAGAAAAAGGACTTAAAATTATTCTTTTCATACATAGAGAATTTGTGTCCTTGGTTTCCCCTCAAGGGGTCAATTGATGGTAAAAGGTGGCTCAGAGTAGGAGACTGCCTCAAAGATTATTATGAGACTTTTGGTCCTCAAAAGGTGCCTGTCACTGCCTTTTCTTATTGGAATTTAATTAATGAGATTCTTAAAAGTTCACCCTTTGATAGTGGTACTTTAAAACTTGTAAAAATTGTGAAGCAGGCAATGCAATCCACCTCTTGCCCCCCCTCGGCATGCAGTTCAGTTAGTATTCAAATGCCACCTACTCAGCCTTCTCAGGACCCTGGGACCCTCCCAGACCCCGGGACCCTCCCAGACCCCACCTTACCAAAAGAGTCCCCTAAAAATCCCCCTAAGATTTATCCAGGTTTTAAATCCCTATGATAAGGTGACCTCAGAGGAGGAGGATACCCTGGAGGGGGCAGCGGCTCAACACCATTCTCCAGACCTGCCACCTCTTAAAAATCCACTTCCCTCTTATACAACCCCTACCTTTTGTGCTCTGGCCCTTCAGGGACCTACTGCCCCCCCCCCAGACATTTTTTCCCCACTTCCCTACTGGGCTTCTAGCACAGGTTCAAACTGCTGGTTTGCATGCTTGGAGACGGCTCCCTCAAAAGGACTCGGCCACCACCTCCCTAGCAAAAATTCATCAGGGTCCTGACGAGCCTTACAGTGACTTTGTTGCCCGGCTTAATCTAGCTGCGGAGCGCTTACTTGGACCAAGTGAAAGCGAGAGCTCCTTTGTAAAATATCTTGCCTTTGAAAATGCCACCCCAATATGTCAAGATGTTCTTCGGCCCCATAAAGATAAAGGGGACCTTTCTGACTTCATTAGGCTGTGTGCCGGGGTAGGAACAGCCCATGCCATGGGTCTCGCTATTGGCTCCACCTTCACCAAGGCCCTTCACAACCCTGGCCCACGTACTTGCTTTACTTGCAAACAACCTGGCCATTTTGCGTGACAGTGCCCAACAGGGAGACTGGGTCAAGGACCCATATCTCCTCAAACAGGGGCTAAACCACTCCGCTCACCCTTTGCCATAAATGTGGTAAAGGTCGCCACTGGGCCAAGGAGTGTAGATCCAGGATCAATGCCCTTGGACAGCCTATTCCTTCTAACTTCTCAGGAAACTCCTCTTGGGGCCAGCCCCTGGCGCCAACCGCCCCCAGAACAAACCCAGGGGCAATAAGGTTTGTTCCCTCTCAGACTCCCAACCCAATCCAGGCCCCCTGTCCTTCTCCACAATCACCTCCCTCCAACACGCTACCCCAGACAGTGCAGGATTGGACCTCTGTGCCTCCACCGATACAATATTAGACTCTATGCAAGGACCCCAAATAATACCCACTGGGGTTGTAGGCCCCCTTCCACCTCATATGTGTGCTCTTATTCTTGGGAGAGCTTCTACCACCTTTCAAGGTGTTCAGGTCTTCCCTGGCATCATTGATAATGATTACACTGGAGAAATTAAAATACTGGCCACAGCTATTAACGGAATAGTGGCCATCCCTGCAGGAACAAGAATTGCACAATTAATACTCCTTCCCCTCAATTCAGGAAACACTCCCGCCACCCAAAATTCACCACTGAAACACAGCCTCTTTAGGTTCCCCTGATGTATATTGAGTCCAACCTATCTCCCACAAAAAACCCACTCTTACTTTATTTATTGAAGGAAAGAAATTCCAAGGGATCCTAGATACTGGTGCGGACGCCACAGTTATTTCTCAAAAATATTGGCCATCAGAATGGCCCCTCACCTCATCTCTAACTGACCTTAAAGGAATAGGGCAATCAAAAAACCCCTTAGTTAGCTCCAGGGCACTCAATTGGACTGATACAAAAGATAACACAGGAAATAAAGGAAATGTTACCCCCTTTGTTGTTCCTGATCTCCCTGTCAACCTTTGGGGATGAGACATTCTAAGCCAAATGAAAGTTATTCTTGCTAGTCCCAAATCTTTAGTCACTCATCAAATGCTTCGTATGGGCTTTATCCCTGGTACAGGCCTTGGGAGGCTAGGACAAGGACAGGTTGAGCCTGTACAGCCCATACAAAAAACAGACAAATTTGGACTTGGGTATGTGGATTTTTAGTGTCGGTCCCTGACCCTCCTGTACCCCATGCAGACAAAATTTTTTTGGGAATTCAAACTCCTGTGTGGGTGGATCAGTGGCCTCTTACCCAAGAAAAATTAGAGGCTGCCTCCATGTTAGTACAGGAACAGTTGACAGCCGGCCATGTGGAACCCTCAACCTCGCCCTGGAACATTCCTATTTTTGTTATTAAGAAGAAATCAGGCAAATGGCGCCTTTTGCAGGATTTGCGTGCTATCAATAAGGTTATGCCCCTGATGGGGGCACTACAGCCAGGCATCCCTACACCGGTAGCTATTCCTAGGGACTATTATAAAATTGTCATTGACTTAAAAGATTGCTTTTTTACTATTCCTTTACATCCTGATGACAGACCCTATTTTGCTTTCAGCCTCCCCCGCATCAATTTTCAGGACCCTATGCAAAGATTTCAATGGAAGGTCCTTCCCCATGGTATGGCTAACAGCCCTAGTCTTTGCCAAAAATATGTAGCTCAAGCAGTAGACCCTGTGAGAGAACGGTGGCCACAAGTTTATATATTACATTATATGGATGATTTGTTAATCGCTGCACCTAATACCTATGATCTTAACAATTGTTATTTGGATCTCTATAAGGCCCTCACTGCCTTGGACTTCAGATAGCCCCTGATAAGGTTCAGACACAGGACCCCTACACCTACTTGGGCCTCTAACTTCAAACTAATCAAATTCAAATCCCTAATATACAATTGCGTGTGGACCATCTCCACACTCCATGATTTCCAAAAATTACTAGGGGATATCCAATGGCTAAGACCATATTTAAAACTACCCACCTATGTGCTTTTGCCTCTTAATGATATTTTAAGGGGAGATTCTGACCCTTCTTCTCCTCGAGAGCTTACTCCTGAGGCGCGGCAAGCATTAATTCAAGTCACAGAAGCCATTGTTCAACAATTTGTTACACAAATATCTTATAACCTTCCTTTGGTTTTGGTTATATTACACACCCCTCATACACCCACGGGACTATTCTGGCAGCGGGATCCACATTTTAAAAATAAAGGTTGCCCCTTGCTTTGGGTTCATTTGCCCACCACATCCTCTAAAGTTATTGCTGTCTATCCTGCTCAGGTAGCTTCTATCATTATTAAAGGTCGCCTGCTTTCTCGACAACATTTTGGCAAAGACCCTGATAGCATTCTGATTCCATACACTAAGGATCAGACCCAATTTTTACTACAGACAAGGGATGAATGGGGTATTGCCCTATCAGACTTTTTGGGAACAATTGATAACCACCTTCCCAATGACCCCCTTTTGCATTTTGCGCAATTACATCCATTTATTTTTCCTCGGGTTACTCGGAAGGCTCCTATTCCACAAGCACTTACTGTTTTTACAGATGGCTCCAGCAACGGCCATGCAGCCTTTGTTATTGATAATCAGCCCACCACCTTTGACACTGCTTATCCATCAGCACAGCTTGTAGAATTGTTTGCTATAACACAAGTCTTTATGACATTTTTTGATAAACCTGTTAATATTTATACAGACAGTGCTTACATTGCCCACTCTGTGCCCCTATTGGAGATTTCACCCACCATTAAGGCTTCCTCCAATGCAGCCTTTTTGTTTAACCAGCTTCAACAACTAATTCAGGCTAGAAAACATCCATTTTTCTTAGGACACATTAGAGCACATTCTGATCTTCCTGGTCCCCTATCACGGGGTAATGCTCAGAATGATGCAGCCACTCACTCCCTTTTCCCAGTTCTTATTGGATCTATCCAAGAGGCCACAGGTTTACATAACCTTCACCACTTAAATTCTCAGAGCCTTCAGTTACTTTGTAAAATTACCAGGCAACAAGCAAGGGGAATTGTAAAAGCATGTCCTGCTTGCGTTGTCTCCCTTCCTATTCAACATCTGGGTGTTAACCCTCGAGGATTACTGCCCAATCAGATTTGGCAGATGGATGTTACTCACTTTCCTGAATTTGGAAAAACAAAGTACATACATGTTTCCATAGATATCTTTAGTGGCTTTATTTTTGCATCACCGCATTCTGGAGAAGCTACCAAGGATGTCCTTTCTCATCTTGTCTCAGCCTTTTCCATAATGGGAAAGGCCAGCACATATTAAGACAGATAATGGCCCTGCATATACCAGTACCAAGTTCAAACAGTTTTGTGTCACTCTTCAAATCTCTCATACTACTGGAATTCCATATAACCCTCAAGGTCAAGGCATTGTGGAACGTGCACACCTCACCTTAAAAACCTGGCTTACCCGCCTTAAGGCCTCTTCCCTTGCATTTACCACTACCAGGGATCGCCTTAATCATGCATTATTTGCTCTTAACTTTCTTACCCTAGACAATGAAGGACATTCGGTCGCAGGACAGACATTGGCATCCCTCTTCTAAGTCTGCTCGCCCATCTGTTATGTGGCGCAATCCTTCAAAAAATAAATGGAAAGGCCCAGATCCCGTCCTCATTTGGGGATGAGGCTCAGCTTGCATTTTAGATCAAGAACAAGCAGCCCCAAGATGGTTACCAGAACGCCTGGTCAAACAGGTCAATGATTTACCACAACCCAGGGATGGAAACCTTCCCCTGAGGATGAATCTTCCTCTCTTACAGATGCAGCCAACAATCTATGCGAAAAATCCCCTGAATGGCAAACCCTGTGACTGCACACCATTGCTTCTCTGGATAATGGCTGCCTGTTCACTGCTCTCCCACAGCCATGCAGGATTTGAGGACCCTGCTAAGGTCCCCTCCTTTGCTTGCTGCTTATCATATCTATAGGTCCTTTGTTATTCAATAAGATCATGGCTTTTCTTAGAATTCATATTGAGGCTATACTGGCGAAACCTACTCAGGTTCATTACCATCGACTAGAGATGATGGATCGCGATGGTGATCTTAAAAGACCATCACCCCTGTGAGCTGAACTGGACAGCCAATGACGGGTAAGATTCGTGAGAGCTCATACCAACCTAAGACAGGAAATGAGGGCTACAGCCTCATTATCCAATGATGGGTAAGGATTTTGCTCTGTCACGGACAACCTAAGACAGGCACAGTTCCCGAGGGATTGTCACTCCAGCTCTGTACCTGTTTGGGCAGGCCACGCCCCCGCATCACCTACATAGCCTCTATCACCCCCTTAAAATATGACTATCAGAATATGGTCAATAATTTTATATAAGAAAGGGGGAAATGTCAGGAACCAAGAAGAAGTTCTCATTCTGAGGATGTTCTGACCTTTATGATAAGCAGCAGCCCAGGGAACATTTTGTGGTTGCCTCCCCTGCACAAACACCCTGCAGCTGACTCAGGCACCCTGCAGCTGAAGGCTGATGATTCCCGGAGCGCGCCCCCTCCCCACTCTCGGCTGATAGTTCTGCCTATGGCCCGCCCCCGCTTCTCTTCCGGGATTTCACCTTCCCGCCGGCGTGAACTTGCACCTTATCAGGAGCCCAAAAGAAAAACACAGCCAACCAACCTGTGTCTCATCATACCCCTCATTCCCTCAGCATAAATACCCTTGAGAACAATAAAAATTTGCAGCTTGATCAGAATTCCTGTCTTGCTGTCACTCCCTGTGTCTCTTGTCCCTTCATTCCTTCTCTCTTGGGTTTGCCATCCTGTGTTTATGTCCCGCGGGTCAGGACACTTCACCAAGAAGTGTAGCGATAATAGTTCAGGGTGATCGCATAGCACAATTGTTGGTCTTACCCAGCTGCCATGATCAATATCCATCAAAGAATATTATTAGGGGAAATAAAGGATTAGATTATACTGGCCAAAATATGGTCATGTTAACATTGGACTTAAAAGATAGACTGACAAAGTTAGTGATAGGAGGCAAAAGTTTTGAGGGCTTATTAGATACTGGGGCTGACAAAAGTATTATCAATATTACAGAATGTCCCAAAGTCTGGCTGCTTCAATAGGCAGATCAGACTTTAAGGGGATTGGGCACAGCTTCAAATCCTAACAAAAGTGCAGCCATATTAAAATGGAAGGATGAAGAAGGTCATAGTGGTACCATCCAACCTTATGTCCTTGAACATCTCCCGGTAAACTTGTGGGGGAGAGATATCAAGCAACAAATGGATTTACATCTCACATCCAAGATCCCATACAGTAATCTAAAAGCTAATCAAATGATGTTAGCCCAAGGACACATATGGGGAAAAAGTCTTGGGAAAAATAGTCAAGAACATACTTCACCCATTTTAGGTACTCCAAAACAAGATAGAAAGGGATTGGATTTTCATTAGGTGCCACTGAAGCAATTAAAATAACATGGAAATCTGATAAACCTGTCTGGGTCCCTCAGTGGCCCCTCTCAAAAGACAAATTAGAAGCAGCCCAACAATTGGTTAAAGAACAACTAGAGGCTGAACACATCAAACCATCCACCTCTCCTTTCAACACACCAATATTCATAATAAAAAAGAAATCAGGAAAATGGAGGCTATCACATGATCTAAGAGCAGTAATTCTATAATGGAGCCCATGGGACCTATTCAATTAGGATTACCCACTTTATCAACTATTCCAGTTAATTGGCCCTCCATTGTAATTGACATAAAAGATTGCTTCTTTTCCATTCCGTTACATCCCTCAGACACCAAAAGGTTTGCATTTACTGTGCCCTCACTTAATAACAGTTCTCCTAATAAAAGATATGAATGGATAGTTCTCCCACAAGGCATGGCCAATAGCCCCAATGTGTGTCAAATATATGTAAATAAGGCCATTGAACCCATACACCTAGCAAACCCTCAACTTTTAATCTATCATTATATGGATGATACTTTGTTAGCTTATAAAGAAAAAAACTGTCTTGGAAAATTGTTATAGTTCCTTAATAAAGTCACTAAAAAGGTGGGGCTTACATATTGCCATTGATACGGCACAAATGACATACACCACAAACTTCCTGGGATCTATCATAAATGCAACTATGGTTAAACCCACAGAAATTAGTATTCGAGTAGACCAACCTAAGACTTTGAATGACTTTCAAAAGCTATTAGGTGACATTAACTGGATTAGACCTTACCTTCACTTACCCACTTCAAGTTTGGGCCCCCTGTTTGACACTCTTAAGGGTGATTCTGATCCCCTTTCTAAGCGGATGCTTACCCCTAAGGCTCGAACAGCTCTCAAGCTTGTTGAAACAGCTATGGAAAAGGTTCATCTTGATCATATTGACCTAGCTAAGCCTTTATCATTCATTGTCTTGGCCACAAATAAGTTACCCACAGGAGTGTTTTGGCAATAGGGGCCTATTCTATGGGTTCACATGAATTATGCCCCTAACAAGGTCTTATCCTTGTTTACTGAATCTGTGGCAGAATTAATCCTTAGGGTGTTAAAAGTATCCCTTTCCACCTTTGGGTCACATCCCTCGACAATAACTACTCCTTATACTACTGATCAGATACAATATCTTATTAATAATTTAAATTCATGGGCTATAGTCTTTACTAGTACTTCCTGCTGTGTTTGACAATCATTTGCCATCTGATCCTCTTCTCCAATTTTGAACTCAGCATCCTATAATTTTCCCTAAAGTCACCTGAGAAGAACCTATTATAGGAGCTACCCTTATATTTACTGATGGATCAAAAAATCGTACGGGTGCTATTACTGTACATAATGTTACAGAAACATTGCTGTTTAATACTCCACAACACACAAAGTATTAGTAGCTATAGAAGTATTCGGAACCCACCATGAGCCCTTTTACCTATTCTCTGATAGCAAATACGTTGTTAATGCTATTCAAAATTTAGAATTAACTGATCTGCTCTCCCTCACTTCCACCATCACTAAGTATTTACAATCTTTACAAAAACTTATTTGGGAAAGAAAAGCCCTTTTTTTATTGGGCATTTCGGGCTCATACTGGCCTTCCAGGTCCTCTAAGTTTACACAATGATTTAACAGACATGGCCACCAGAGACCCACATATCTTTGATTCACTTGAAAATGCAAAAAAATTTTATTCCAAATTTCATGTAAATGCTTCTACTCTCTGTTTACACTACCAGATTACTAAGGCAATAGCTCAGGACATAGTCAAGTCTTGTGCTAAATGTGCTACACTTATTCCTAACCCCTCATTAGGAGTAAATCCAAAAGGGATTCAGCCCAATCATATTTGGCAAATGGATGTAACTCATTATTCAGAATTTGGAAAACTACGATTCATCCATGTGTCAATAAATACCTTTTCAGGATTTATTATGGCCTCTGCTCATGCTGGAGAAAAAACCAAAGATGTAATAACACACTGTTTACATTCTTTCTCTATCCTAGGGGTCCACAAACAAATTAAAACAGATAATGGTCCTGGATATACGTCCCAGGCCTTTAAACAATTTTGTTCCACCTTTGGTATTCAACATGTCACACGAATTCCCTATAATTCTACTGGACAGAGCATTATTGAGCGTGCCCATTTAACACTTAAAAACATGTTTTATAAACAAAAAGGGGGA
Source organism: Sciurus carolinensis (assembly GCF_902686445.1). Classification (NCBI taxonomy): domain Eukaryota; kingdom Metazoa; phylum Chordata; class Mammalia; order Rodentia; family Sciuridae; genus Sciurus; species Sciurus carolinensis. Next base: position 6,762,402 of record NC_062229.1, on the reverse strand, counting down.
ATAGGGGAATCATACAGATCCCCAAAAGACAAATTATCTATTGCCTTGTTCATTTTAAATTTATTAAATCTCGATTCTGAGGGCCTATCCGCTGCTGAACGTCATTCAGAGCCTAATAGAAAACATCTACCTCATGTGCTCTGGAAGGACATTCTATCGGGACAATGGAAAGGCCTGGATCTGGTATTAATCTGGACCCGAGGATCTGTTTGTGTTTTCCCGGAGGGCGCACAATCGCCAATTTGGGTGCCTGAAAGATTGGTCAAGGCTTCCTCAATAGAAAACCAACAACAACAAGATGCTGTTATTGATGATCCCTCACCATGTTAATGGAGGAGCCATGCTTTGGGGTATAGTAAAGGGGTGGCCTTGCCCTTTGCCCCTTACTAACTCTTCCAATCTATATCCTCCTATTCTTACCACTAATTCCACATTAGGGTTACCTACAGTACCCTTTTCTCCTGACTTAGCACCCTTCCCAAATGGCTCCTACGACTTAGCAGATTATGTGGGAACCTCCCCCCAAGTTTGGGTATGCTAGACTGGTAGTCAGAGATGGGTAAGTTTCGTGAAGAGCTCATACCAACCTAAGACAGGGAATGAAGATATAAGCTTCATTTTCTGATGACGGGTAAGGATGTTGCTCTGTCATGGACAACCTAAGACAGGCACAGTCTTTTTATAAACAAACAGGGGGAGATGTGGGCTGGCAGGGAGCCAAAGGGCGTGCTTGCTATGCCTGGAGAAAAACAGGAAGCTATTGCAATTGGCTACATGTATGCTTGAGCTCGAGATTGCTTGACCTTTAACAGGATTGGGTGGACATATCTGATTGAAATTGCTTATGCATGAGACTGCTTATTTAGAGACGGTGTTATCCGAATAATAAAAAAAAAGAAACTCCTTCATGACAATCTGAGGTGTACGTGTCTTTATGTACCGCTGGACGGTGACAAAAAAGTGGTGAAACGTGGCCTCAGGGGTCAGGAATCAGCCACCCTGAATCCCTCACTTCTGCAGAGTTGGTCTTCAAGGACATGCCCTCTTGGGATACCAATGTTAGTACAATAGCTGGTCTAATGAGGAGCTTTGGATATTGAGCCCCCGGGACCTGGGACCACCTCACTCAGCAGCCCTGTCTCAGTCAGGAAGCAGCACCTGGCCTCCTCCTAGAGACAAGTCTTCCTGAGTAGGATCTACTGACCCATGACGTCTGCCTGCAATTCCTGAAGACGCACCTTCTGACTTTGATATCCAGGTGAGATGCTGAACAACAATCTTCTTGAATCCAGCTAGGTAAATAAAGTTCCCATATTTAATGCTTTGCATGTGTCATGTACCTATTGAATTCATTTATAATTGAGTTCTACTATTCTGATGTTTTAAAATATGCCTCACAAAAAAATTAAAATTTCCTTCCTATTTTTCTACTAGACCATCATTCCCAGTGGTCATTTCAGCAAACAAAACACTACCCAGGTATTTGCATTTATCACACTCGGAAGTTTCTCTTTCTTTTGTCTTTCCTCAATTGCCCTGACACATCCTTTCCTATCAAGGAATAAATAGTGCTACCTGTGATAATCCATGAGAGTAAAAAAGAGACAAATATTAGGGTACCATAAGCCAGCACTGTAACGGGTGTCTTTGTTTTATACGTTTCTCAACATGAAACATCCCCCAAGTTCTTTCCAGGTGTCTTGAAGTGTAATTCAATAAAATCCATACAGATTCAAAGTATTCAATGTGATCGTGGGATCTATGTATACATTACCAAATGAAAACCCTAATCATGTTAGTTAAAACCTAAAACATGTAACTTCAACTATAGAAATACAACATTCACACTTCTCTTGAACATTTGTTCCATTCACAAAGCATGTGGTGGAATCTGGATCAAATTAAGAATGCTTGACACCAGTATTCCACCAAGAGATAAATTCTGTCACAGCATCTTCTGTCTCTCCCTGCATCTTCTGTCTCTCCCTGTGACAAAGACCACTGTACTACAGGGACACTCCTAGCAGGACCCTGACTGTCTTGTAAGTGTGTGTTTCTTCTAAGTTCATGTTTTATGAAGACCAGGAAAATGTTTCTATCTTCATGTTTTCTTAGATGTCTACATATTTCATTTTTTCCTCTTATTTAGCCTAATTTTTTTTCTTTAAACATCAATAATGCCACCTTCCATCTTAAGGGAAGAACTCATGAGGATGAGAGAGAACATCACATGCAGAGTTGCAAGCTTGCCTCAGAATCCATTGCTCTACAGGAGGACTTAATCTCCATAGGCAGTTCTGTTCATCTTCAAGCATGGAGGAAGGACTTTGGTGTTTTCTCAGGTCCACTGTCATGGATGCAGTCCATCTACTCCAAGAAATTTCCTGATTAGGGATTAAGGCATTTTTAAAATATAGTTAAGAAACATGAATGTTTGAGGCTGGGTCTTGCTGTGCTGGTAAGGCTGGCTTCCAAGCTGCAAGCCTCCTGCCCTAGTCTGCCAAGTAGCCTGGATCACAAGCTGCTGGCACTGCAGCTGGCTGAGAGGGACACACTTTGAAAGCCAGAGAAATACTAGAAGTTTTGGTCAGGAAGAAAATATTACTGTTACAAAGGGGTATTATGAGATCTGTGTGATCATTTAAGAGTGCTAGTGTACTATCCAGATGTATTGAGAGAGCTTGGTCCAGTGTGAACTCCACACTCAGATAATCGGAGGTCAAACCCAGTCTAGACAAAGCACTCACTAGAGTTCACATCCATGACATAACTCACCTTACCTAGGTGTCCTCATGAGTAAATGGGGATGATCATAGGAACTAACACATCTGCAATTTGAGAGGACTTCCTGGTGATTTTGAAGCAATATAAGACTAAGGAACCATTGCATTAGACAAAGATTTCAAATCTGCATTCATGACATTTTTAAAGGTAGAGGATAATTCTGACTGAATAGCATGTCTTTGAAATTGTTTCTATCTAGGCACTCAGAATAGCAAATGAAACAGCACAAGGAAAATATTTTATATAAGAGATTAGAGGCAAAATTGGTGTAATTGAAGAAGGGCTGAGGAAGAAAGTAACAGAGAAAACATCTGAATATTCACTGGATTCCACTACCAGCCACAGAGAAGGTTTCGTGTACATTGAACAGGTTCTCAACACTCAGCATACATAAGGGTCATTCGAAAGGCTTGCTGAAGCACAGTCTGCTGGTCCATCACCCAGAATTCCTCTTCATTTCTATCACTAATGCAAATGAAGCTGCAACTCCCCAAACATTTCATTATCTGTTCATCCCCAACATTTCCATCAGAATCTTCAACACCATGGAAATAAGAAACCAAAGAGAATTCCTCCTTCTGGGACTGACAGAGGACCCAGAACTGCAGCCTCTCATCTTCAACCTGTTCCTGTCCATGTACCTAGTCACCATCCTGGGAAACCTGCTCATCATCCTAGCCATCTACTCTTACTCCCACCTCCACACCCCCATGTACTTCTTCCTCTGCAGTCTCTCCTTGAATGACATCTGCTTCAGTACAAAAACCATACTAAAGATGCTGCTAAATATCCAAACACAGGACCAGAGCATCACTTACACAGGCTGCCTCTCCCAGGTATGCTTTGTCATAATTTTTGCTCTCTTGGAAAATTTTCTCCTTGCAGTTATGGCCTATGGCTGCTATGTGGCCATTTGTCATCCCCTGAGTTATACAACCATCATGAACCTCTGCCTCTGTGTCCTTCTGGTTCTGACATCTCTGTCCATAAGCACTGTTGATGCTTTGTTTGACACTCTGATGATACTGAGGCTGTCCTTCCACACAGACCTGGAGATCCCCATCTTGTTCTGTGAACTACCTCAGATCATCAAACTTGCCTGCACTGATATACTCATTGATAACATCTTGATATATGTTGAAGCTTGCATATTTGCTGGTCTTCCTCTCTCTGGTATCATTTTCTCTTCTATTCACATTTTGTCCTCTATCGTGAGCATTCCATCATCAGAAGGGAAGCATAAAGCCTTTTCCACCTGTGGATTTCACCTGTCTGTTGTCTTCTTGTTCTGCGGGACAGCTTTTGGGGTATACATTAGGGCTGCAGTGATTGACTCCCCAGGGAAGACTGTAGTGGCCTCAGTGATGTACATTGTGATCTCTCCAATGCTGAACTGCTTCATCTACAGACTGAGTAACAGGGACATGAAGGAGACAGTGAGGAAGCTGATCAGTAGGCTAGCTTCTCTTTTGTGATTAGTCATTTGGTTTGTATTTAGTTTTCTAGAGTAAGCTGAAGTGACAGGATTCCTAGGGAGACATGAATGCCTGATACTCTGACCCAAGTTCCATCTAAAATCGTGAAACAATGTAATGACAAGGTACATTTTAAGGTGACTTGAAACCCGATTTTGGTTTTTGTGTGGGTCTTTTGTTTGGACCCATGATTTCCATTGCTAAAACACAAGTTCTTTCCTGCAGATTCTCAGAAGTAGAACCTATAGGAGGGATACGGGTTTTAGAAAATTTTGTTCTGGTACACATTTAGAAAAGTTGGTGATGGATGAAAGGCCCAGGAAAATATTTAAGCAAATCTGTGGTGATATTAGCTAATAGATTCCACCTAATTGCTTGATTGAAGCCTTGAGAATTTCATCTTTATGGTAGTCTTACTGAAGAACTTGCAAGACCTCAGAAGTAAATACAAAGACCACTTCTTTGAAATTCACATTCTTCTGAGAAAAAAAAAGTGTACACTACACTCAGATTAATTGCCTATAAACTTCACTTAATTAGATAATATCAGTCTTTTGAGATGATTGGGAGAGAGTTGATACTTATCAGTGAAGCTGTCATTCAGTCCTACTACAATAAGTACAGTCTAACTCTAATATGTTCTAACTTCAAAGAGTGTTACCTTTTCTTACAAGGACTTCTAAGATAGGAAATGTACAGAGCAGAGTAAGACTTGTATATGTCCTCCTCTTATATGTCCACAGATCGCCTCCTCCTAGGACTACTTGCCTTCCAAGACACCAGGTGGTAGCAACAATTTCAGGTATTGTTCCTAAACTTGATGCTGAACACAGAAGATTCAATGTGTTTCCTATTTGTCTATTGACCAATATACACATACATTTTCCACGAATCTACCAGACTGCCTCTCTGTAGTGGGTTAAATAGTGACCTCAGTGTGTCCAGAATCTGTCCCAAGGCTTATGATTAGCTTATTCTATAAACGCATGAATATTAATCATTCGACAAATGAGGATCTTCTCTTAGATGTATGGAGTGTAATTACAAGCTTCCAGTGAGAGAAGGAATTGGAGAAGACAGGAGAAAAGGAGGTGTGGTAACCGTGGAGATGGAGATCTCATTAATGTACCCAGTATTTGATCACCACAAGGCTGTGGTGTATTTTTATCACTCTGTAGGATTATATATTCCATAAATGTATTTTCTGTACTTCTTTGGAAAATTTTAAATTTTCTAAGGGAATTCCATGTGTTACTGTAATTCCCGTGTCATACTTCAAATCTGTTCTGTTGTGTCCAGCAATTATTTATTCATTTTCAAACTCCATATTTTAAACTGTGTTTTGTGGTACTAAAATTAAGTATTTGTGATGTTGATGACATATCAGTATCTTTATCTGATGTTTAATTTGAATATTTGTCTGAATATTCTCTGTGTCTTTGGAAAGAAATGAAATTTAATCACACACTTGGGTTGGAATCACTGGTTATAGCAGGGTAACTTTCTACCTTTGGGAAGCTCCAGAGAGTTATTTCCTAAGTGACTCCTCCCTTGTACCTTCCCAGTGGCATGTTCCTGGTGTTCCACGTCATCCCCACACATTTCACTTACCTGAACACCTAAGGCTGTGAAGCATCACTCACTTACTTTACAACTCTCTTACAAGCTTCAGAGTCATTTCACATAATATTAATCAGTTCTTTTCTCTTGACTGAAACATGTGTGTTCAAAATATTTCATATTTCCTAATATCTAGTAGCTATTTATATAACCATAATATCAGTCTTTTTTGTATAGATTGTAAATTAATTCTTCATTCACGTTTCTGCTTTTTTCTTGGGTTTTGTGGTATTTAAAGGATGCTCTCAAATGTTTGACTTTTCTTATATTTTAATGACTCCATATCATCACAGTCCTCAATAGTTTTTGACACTGAAACCTCAACTTTGCCTCAGTAGGAATGATATAACCTGCCTTTACCATTAAGGGTTGGTTCCACATGAGATTTGTTTTTGCCTGTGATGTAAGAATGGAATCAGAATCATTTTCAGTACTTTGAAACTTTTTAATCAAAATATGCATTTACTGTAATGCCAATTTGAAAATAAAGAAGCAGCTCACTTATGAGTTCATGTTTTCTAGACTTTTTCTAAACCCTAGGACTGTCCTATCTAACCTTGCACCAATATCATCTGTCTTAGAGATGGTACCTCACAAGTCAGTTAAAGTGCATTCCTTGTAGGAATGAAGTTTTTTAACCCCAAAGGTACCCTATTCATAGGATCAAGTTTTTGTCTGATTATTTGTAATTTTCTGCAATCAACCATGCCTTTTCATATATTCTTTATTATCTTACGTGCTTAAAATTAATGGAGGTAAAGCAGTAGAGGACAATACCACAATGCTACCTTGATTCATGGGAATGAAATAATATATAAAATTGTGATGGATTTAAGAAAACAAGCTCAGGCAGAAAGAGTTAAGACTTAGTGAACTATATTGATGAACATATGAAAATATCCAATTCACTAGTGATAAAATATCTGTACTTAGCCACTAACACAGACACTGTCTCCACCTATTCATTGTGGTTGAACTCTCACTGTGACTAGGGTCAAAAAATCAGCACAACACTGTTTGTCAGTGAGGCATAATCTCAAGGCTCTATTAATAATTAATCATAATTTCAACCCACAATTCCTTCATATAGTGAAAAATGTACCCTGGAACTTTAGTGATATTTGAAACAGCAATCATGAAACTCTTAAAAGGGATTGAAGAATATGTCTCTGTTGATCAGTCATAACTAATTGTAAATCACAAATGAGAATAAACACATAGAATAAAGATTAAGATTCATGCAACATTTAGTGACTTTCAGAGTAAAACTGCTCTAAATGCATTTTGGCAAAGTATTAGCTATATTAAAAAATATTTCATTTACCCACAGCAAAAACAAACCTATGATTCAACTATAAAGTTAGTATCAGACTCCAGAACTGCTATTGTTGTAGCTGAAGGAAGGCTGGATCCCAGTAGAGAAGGGTGGCTCAGGCATGAGTGCAAGTTAGGTGAAATGTGGGGAAGCAGGGATGGGGACACAGGATGTGCAACTTGGCTCTGCAGAGCAAGGGCCTGGGCCTCCCGACTGGTCTCTCTAGAGGCCTGGTCCCTAAGGACTTACAGCTGTCTTAGGGTCAAAGAGCAAGTTCAATGTTTGCTAATGAAGGTGTTGGAGCCTGAGCCCCCAGGGACACAGGAAATGCATACACTCTGTGGTCAGTCAGAAAACAATAGTGAGGGTCCTTCAGAGGCCAACTTTGTCACAGAGCTCAGCGCCCCCTCAATCCCTCTGCCCATAAGAGGACAGTCCTCTGCGTTCATCCAACACCCAGAGGAGGTGACCAGCATCTTTTCACAATGATGCCTGTCTGATAACTGGAATCTCCTAGACACTGCTTTGGACATGATTCTGGAGTCTCCCACATTCCATCCCGTGGAAGCTGTCAGGAGAACTCATGCAGAAGTTTGTGGACCCCAAACCCCAGGGGCTCCTCCTGCCTGTCCATCATCGCTGAGACATGTTTTCAGAGAGCTTTGAAAACCCTCTCAGTGCAGGTGTCCTGCAGCTGGCCTTCCACTCTCTGTGCACGGTGGCAGCCACCATTTTACTCTTGAGCACAAATCCTCTCTTTGCAAACAGGATTTGTGTGACAACACCGTCCGTCATTGCCTTGCACCTTGTGGAGGCAGGAGACATGTCACTCAGATCCACTTCGCTTTCTGTTATCTCTCCCAGATCTTCATCCAGATGAGCTTGGTGTCATCACTGGTAGCTGAGTGAGGATCCTGGGGAGGAAGTGTAGACCCAGGAGATGACATCCCTGACATACCTGTCCTCCTTTCTAAAATTACAAAATATTTTAGTTGTAAGAACAGCAAGAAGAGTGTGATAATAATTTTCCAACTGGGCATGGTGGTGCATGCCATTAATCCTAATGGCTTGGAAGTTTGAGGCAGGAGGATTCACGTTCAAATCCAGCCTGAGCAACCTAGCAAGGCCTTGAGCAACTCAGGGATGCTCAGTCTGTAAGTAAGAATACACAAAAGGACTTGGAATGTGACTCCCTGGTTCTGCAACCCTGGGGTCAATCCTCAGTACCAAAATTATAATAATAATTTTCCAAATAGTACCATTCACCCTATTCCAGAATTACAAATGTGCACATTGTGCAGTTACAGCTTCAAGTCCTGCTTCCTGCACAAGCAGCACAGGTGCAGAAGGAGTCCTCACACACCCCATTCCCCTCTTTCCCTTCTCATAGGCAGGATCGGGGATGTTTCCCAGTGCCTGAATTCATGTCATCACGGATTCATTTGTACACAAATGGAGGAAGGATAACACCATCATATTATTCAAATAAAAATGAAGAAATGAATTATGCTAAAATAATACAGTGCATCACAGTGGTAATTAAATTTATTTAAATAGAAATGAAGCTGAACATGAGCTAAATCTGTATTACATAGAAAGTTCTAATAAAATGATATGCACAGTATAATTCTGTTTATTAGATACAGCTTTTTACATTAGAAGAAGCAATTCTTTGTAGAAGAATAAGCCCTAATACAATGAAAATCACAGGGTAATCATACTTATCACATTGGTGTCCTGATTAAGCAGGGGAATGGAAAGAAATAAGATCATACAACAAACTTGGCTTCAGGTGCATGAGTATCATTTGCTGAAATGACAGTAACTAAAGTCAGGACTGTGAAGTTGGGAATTCGATAATGTTGAATGGGGTGCCCAGCCCCTCGTTTTTGTTTTCTATAATTTTGTTATGCTTTGATGATTCACAATTAATAGCACACAATATGTGGGTTTGAATATCTATTTAAATTTTTTCTCAAAATACCCTTAAGAAGTCCGAGAATTTATATACACCATTGTTTAAAGAAATACGCAAAGTCACCAAATAGGCAGGCAGCGTTAAGAAAAGTATCTGCACATCTAACTACATAGACAGAGTTGTTTGCTCAGACACTTATGCTTCCTTATTCCTTCTTCTTTTTAATTTCTATGTATTTCATTAGGGTACACTAATGCCTTACATTGATGATTATGTACCTTGGAACAACCATTTTGGACAACTGGCAAAAAAATCTAAATATAGATATGACTAGACACCTAACAGAAATAAATGCTGATGTTCATCAAAAGATACACATAAGATGTATAAAAGAAAAGAGGTAGAAACATCCCACTTGCCCATCAGTGAATGTAAAGAAGTCAGATACTTTTCAGGGGCTCATAGTAACAAATAGGCAGAACCAAAATTTAAGCCCAGGTTTGTCATAAACTATTCATACTGTCCACTGTACTAGAAGAAAATCACATACATGGGCAGTGGCATTGGGCTATGCTCAGAGTCCCAAGCAGCATACACACTTTCTCCTTTACTTGTAATAAAATTTCCATATTAAAAAAGGATATTACAAGAACAGAGCAAAATGATCTAGTGGGGTTCACCCTAGGTATGCAAGGTTAGTAAACATGATTTATCACATCAGTAGACTTAAAGACAAGAATCATATGATAATCTCAATGGACGCAGAAAAAACACTTAACAGAATACAGCACACTTTCTTGCACAAAACAGTAGAATAACTAGGGATAGTAGCAACATACCTCAACATTATAGAAGTGATATTTGCTCAACCGAAGGCCAACATCATTATAAATGGATAAAAACAGTAAGCATTCCCTCTAAGAACTGGAACAAGACAAGAATGCCCTCTTTCAACACCTTTATTGAACACCATACTTGAAACATTAGCCAGAGCAATTAGACAGAAGACAGACTTAAAGGGATATAAGTAGGAAAAGAAGAGCTCAAACTACCACTATTTCCTAATGATATGATTCAATATTTAGAAAAACCAAGAATTCAACCAGAAAACTTCGACAAATAATAAATGAATTCAGCAAAACAGCAGGATAAAAAAATCAATATCCATAAATCAAATGCATTTCTATACATGAATGATGAATCCACTGCAAGAAAAATTAGGAAAATTACCCCATTACCAATAGCCTCAAAAAATGAAATACTTGTGAATCAATCTAACAAAATAAGTGAAAGAACTCTACAATGAAAACTACAGAACACTAAAGAAAGAAATTGAAGAAGACCTTAGAAGATGGAAAGATCTCACATGCTCTTGGATAGGAAGAATTAACATTGTCGAAATGGTCATTATACCATAAGTGTTATACAGATTTAATGTAATCCCTATTAAAATCCCAATGACAATATTATAGAAATAGAAAAAGCAATCATGAAATTCATTTGGAAAAATAAGAGACTCAGAATAGCTGAAGCAATCCTTAGCAAAAAAAGTGAAGCAGGGGTCATCACAACTCCAGACCTCCAACTATACTAGAGACCTATAGTAATAAAAACAGCATGGTATTGGTATAAAAACAGGCACATAGACCAGTGGTACAGAATAGCAGACACAGAGAAAAAAACACAAAAATACAGTTAGGTATTACTAGACAAAGGCACCAAAAATATACATTTGAGAGAAGATTGCTGTTCAAAAAATTGTGCTGGGAAAACTGGAAATTCATATGTAGCAAAATGAAATTAAACCCCTATCTCTCACCCTGCACAAAGTCAACTCCAAGTGGATCAAGGACCTAGCAATTAGACAAAACACCCCAAGACCACTAGAAGAAGAAGTAGGCCCAAATCTTCACCATATCAGCATAGGAAATGACTTCCTTAACAAGGCCCTTAAAGCACAAGAAGTCAAATCAAGAATCAATGAATGAGATGGATTCAAACCAAAAAACTTCTTCTCAGCAAAAGAAACAATCAATAACATGAAGAGGGAGCCTACAGAGTGGGAGAAAATCTTTACATGTACCTCACAGCATTAATCTCCACGATATATAGAGAACTCAAAAACCTTAACACACACACACACACACACACACACACACACACAAAATAACCTACTCAATAAATGGGCTTAGGATATGAAAAGACACTTCACCAAAGAAGAGAACTGATCAACAAATATATGAAAAATGTTCAACCTCTAGTAATTAGAGAAATGTAAATCAAAACTACACTGAGATTTCATCTTACTCCAGTCAGGATGATAATGATGAAGATTACAAGCAACAATAAATGTTAGTGAGGATGTGGGGAAAATGGTTCACTCCTACATTTCTTGTGGGGTTGCAAACTGGTACAACCACTATGGAAAGCAGGATGGAGATACCTCAGTAAACTTGGAATGGAATCACCATTTGACCCAGTTGTCCCACTCCTTGGTTTATACCCAAAGGACTTAAAATCAGCACACTACAGTAACACAGCCACATCAATGTTTATAGCAGCACAATTCACAATAGTTCAGCAATGAAACCAACATAGATGCCCTTCAGCAGATGGATGGATAAAGGAAATGTGGTACATATACACAACAGAATAATGCTCAGCTTTAACGAAAAGTGAAATGATGGTATTTGCAGGTAAACGGATGGAATTGGAGAATATTTTGATAAGCAAAATAAGTCAAACCCAAATAACCAAAGATAAAATGTTTTCTTTGATATGCAGATGCTAATTCATTATAAGGAGTTCATGGCTAGGGAAGAATAGAGATAATTGGATTAGACAGAGGGGAGTGAAGGGAGAGATGGGGATATGGGGATAAGAGGATAGTAGAATTAATAGGACATTATTACCCTATTCACATATATGATTACACAACCCGTATAACTATACACCATATACAACAAGAAGAAGGTGAAGTTATATTCCATTTATGTATGATGTGTCAAAATACATTCTACTGTGATGTAAACTAATTAGAAGAAATAAAAATTATTAAAATATAATTTAATTCTGTTTCCTGATATGATAAAGTGGGTAGAAACACATAAAATGGAAGGTAGATGTTTAATTGTAAGATCAATGTGTTTTCTGTACCAGGTGCATAAATGGAGGTGAGCAGAATCATCGGAGTGTCCCAGGTGATGTAGGGCTGGCCTCATGGGTCAGGAGACCAGCCACCCTGATTTCCTCTCTTCTACAGATTTGGTCTTTGAGGACATCTACTTCTGGGTTGAGAAAGACGTAACATTTCTTGTATAATGAGGAGCCGTGGGTATTGAGCCCTGAGGGACATAGAGACTGGAGGTCTCAGCTAGTGAGAACCTTACTCAGAAGGCCAGGAAACCAGGAAGCAGCAGCTGTGCCTTCAACCAGAGATGGTCCTTCCTGAGCTGGAGCCCATGGACTCAGAGTGTGTCTTCTGCCCTGAGACCCGTTTCTCTCTCCACGTCCAGGTGAGGTGCTGGGTCATTCCCAGGGAAGCCAGCGAGGGAGCTCAAAGTCCCTTGGTTATGACTTTGGACACAGGGCAAGGGCTCTGATCCAGTTTCCTCCCAGGGAAGCAGTGAGGGTACTACAGGCAGAGGATGAGGAGAAGCAGGTCCCTGGACTCTGCTGCCCAACTCCAACTCCTGACACATTCTCTTCACATTTTTGACAATTTTCTATCATTTTTCATAATACTGGGCACCTGCTCTCTCTGAAGAGCTGCAGGAAACTAATCTCTTCCTAACAATTGAATTTAAGATAAAGGAAAAACTGCATATATCAATATTAATCAATAAAATAAGGTGTCTCAGCATGTACAAATATGGTACAATGAATCCTAATGGTAACTGTAATTAGAGTGGACCAGTAAAAATATGAAAAAATGAATAAAGTACTTAAGAATGCCACTTGTAAATGCAGTGTAGAGTAGGATTCTGTTTACATAAAGTTTTAAAAATGTGACATAAAGCAACTGCTATCTTCTGGAAGAATAATACCAAACTTAATGAAAATTCTTGGAGAAAAATGTCTATAAAGATTATGTGATTGTTTCCATAGGGAAAGAAACAAATTAAGTGAGAGCAAGTACATATAGCAAGGGAATTCACTTACACCTCTATCATTTACTGATTTGCTGCAATAAAAGTACAAAAAGCAAGGGTGAAATGTGTATTGACTGCTGAGTAATGAGTGTAATCCATTCTTGATTCATTATACTTTAAATCATTCATCATACTTTAAATATGATGAATAATTATGTACCTTTATAGGTTATGAAAATTTTAATTTTTCATGTTATAGAATTTATATAAATAATTTTTTCCTACTTTAGAAATTCATGGTTTTGTGAATCAAGTGTTTGATTTATGTATTATTATTTACTTTTCATTGCTATACATGTCAATGTGTGACCAAGGCAAATGAATACTTGTATCACGGATGCTTCTTTCCTTTCTTACTTTTATACACAATCAAGATTCTTAAAGGTCAGTTCAGCACACAAACTATTCTCTGAAATCTGAATTTGTTGAGCTAGAGATGCTCTCTTTCTTTCTTCTATCCCCAAGTGCCCCAACCCATGTCCTTGTATGGCATGAAGAGTATTGTGGGATCTTTTTCCTGTAAGTCACACACTCACACACACAATAGTAACGGTCTGTGTGAGCCTTACCTGCCTAGCACTTTGTGGGTTGCTTGGCTCTATTCATTTCTCTTCATTCAAACTGTTCAATGATGCTTCCCCCTACCTTTATTGAGAAAAAATTGTGCAAACAGCAATTGTACATATTTAGTGTATGCAAAGTGATGGTTGGAACATGTAGACTATGAAAGTCATACTACACTGTAGCTAATGAAAACATCAACCAGACAGCACGATAATACAAAATACCCAGACTTCTCATCCAGTTGACATGGATTTCCTCCATAACGCTAATGCAGGGCACTGAATGAAATTCAGATGTGTGAGTGTTTGTGTATGTACATGTATATATGTCTGTTTATCTACATATATATACATAAATGCACACACATACATACATATACACATGCATATATATGCATGTATATACAACTATATGTGCACTATGCATACACATATATATAGATAGATCGTTTCATATACTGGAGATTGAATGAAGGGCATGGCACCTGTTAGAGAAGTGTTCTGTCACCAGGCTACAAACCCTATCATTCATTTTTTATTCTGAGACAGGTTCTTGCTGAGTTGCCCAGGCTTGCCACGAAATTGCTATCCTTCTGCCTCAGTCTCCCAAGTTGCTACAATTAGAGGCAAGTACCACCATACCAGCTGCTAGTCTTTTATTGTACCAAACAATCGCTCTTGACATCACAGCTTCTCTCTTTCCCATAATAGGGAAGTCTGTTCTCTTAAGGGACATCCCTTTTGGGAAATCAGATAATCTAAGCCTGTTGTTCTTATGTGAAGATAAAAAAAAAAAATTACTACCTTCCCTGTGTTTTTGAAGGAATCCATGCATTTTATTGCCACTTTTTTTTTCCTTTTGCTCACTATTTGATTTAATATGCTACTTACCATGCTGAGGGAAGAAATTTTCTTAGAATGAGACGAAGAATGTCTCAAAAAGAGTTACTGAGTTTCTTGCATAATTAACTTCTAAGGCAGATTGCGTGGGTTTCCAGGGACAGTCTTACTACTCTTCAGGTTTAAAATCAATACTTACTAATGCTTGCTCATGACTATGCCAGGGTCCAGCCCTAGCAGGATTCCATGGGTTCCACACCGGTAAACAGGACGCGGGGAGAGAGCGTCGGCGATGGATGGAGAATGAAAGACACAGACTCTAGTTCTGGTGCAATCAATCCTACTTTATTCTGGGGAAGGCTGGGTTTATATACATTTTTCTTCAGGCTATAATGGCAGTCTTGTGGTTAATATTAAAAAAGTTTCCAAAGCATAGGCAGAAAACAACAACCTTACAGATCATCCTTACCTAATCACAATTGTTTTAAAAATATCTAACTACATTGATGAGCTAATACAATGTTTATTTCCTTAATATCTAAATTCTATGTGACCTAAGACTATTCTTATTATTCTTGCGGTTAAAGCGATAGACAAGTAATCTCATGTGACCATTTCTATTAGGTCCCTCTGGTTAATATCTAAATTGCTGAGTTAAGGGTTACAGGAGGGCAGCGGTCCCAATGGTTATTGTGTGCCAACATTTATTATAGGGGTGACATATTCTTTGTAGGAAGGAAGGAATGTTATGAAACCTTATTGTTTTACCTCACCACCACACATGAACAAAACCATCGTTAAAATTTAACCAGCCTGTTGGAGACAAAGGCAGATCTACAACTATTTTCTCCAGAGGCTTTCAGGGACTCATTGCATGGTTGCAAAATTATTTTTAATTTTGTTAGTGGTAAAGACCCATTGTTTTTCAGATGGTAGGTAATATTTTCTGGAATTTTTGTTGTATTCCCCTCGTCCCCTTAAGTAATCCGTTCAGACTGAAATGAGTAATATATTATCAGAAAAACACAGCAGAGAAAACACCATGCTTCGGAGCAAAACATCCAGCAATTCCTTTTAGGATGAGCCTTTGCAATCATCCTCCAGAGGATCTTTATCAAGCACTGGATGGAATTCCGGACGCCCCCACATGACTACCTGACTGGGGGTTATCACCAGCTACCATTAACTTAATGCATAGAAGGAGCATACATTGAGATTGTTTCAGTAAGAAACAATTTCAGTAATAAAAGGAAAGGATGAAACATGAGAGGTTGTTTATCAATGACAGTTCTGAACTATCCAGAGGCATTCCCAGAGACTGGTCATGACAGCCAACACATCAGTCAGACAGATCTCTCTCTGCCATACTCCAACTGTGCATATTGTGTTCATGACAAGTCCTCCTGGGTCCATAGGGCTGACAGGTCCATGAACTACCTCATCTGGAGTTTGATGATCCTTCTCATGATGATGAGCATACAGTGTTAGAGAGCAAAGCTCTAGAATATGGATGTGCTATGTTCATTCTCCTCTTACTTTCTTTGTGTACAAGGCATGGAACAATTCTAAAGGAATTGTTGTAATCTCATCACTGAGTATGTGGGAGAAACTGTCCATGAAAGGAAGTTGTGGTTAGCAGAAAATGTAAAGAGGAATGGAGGGAGACAGTAAGCCAGGGATGCATTATAACACTCTCCTTAGGGCAAATCGCATGAGACAGAGATTTGACGTTTTTTTCTTTGTTGTTGTTGTTGTTTTTCCTTTTTTTGTAAAGCACAAGGTTCTAAAGTTTAGAGTTATCAAATGCACCTAGATTGATTGTTAGAATACTCTTGCAGGTCCTCATACTCAGAGCTTATCATCAACATAAGTTACGTCTATAGTGGTACCAAGAACTGTCATGATATTAAAGTTCTAATGCTTGAGAAACCATTTATTTCATCCAATTTTCACACCATATTTCCCATAGTATTCACCAACAATATGGATCCCACAAACCAAACAGCTATCTCAGAATTCCTTCTCCTAGGACTGACAGAGGACCCAGCACTGCAGTCCCTCATCTTCACCTGTTCCTCTCCATGTGCCTGGTCAACATCCTGGGAAACCTGCTCATCATCCTGGCCATCTACTTAGACTCCCACCTCCACACCCCCATGTACTTCTTCCTCTGCAATCTTTCTTTCAATGACATCTGTATAAACATGACCACCATCCCCAAGATGCTGGTGAACATCCTAACAGGGGATCAGAGCATCACCTACACAGGCTGCCTCACCCAGGATGCCTTTGTTATGATTTCTTCATATTGGGAAAATTTTCTGCTTGCAGTGATGGCCTATGACTGCTATGTGGCCATTATTCACCCCCTGAGGTACACAGTCATCATGAAGCCCTGCCTCTGTGTCCTGCTGGTTATGGTCTCCCTGTTTGTTAGTATTGTGGATGCCCTCCTCCACACTCTGCTGTTGCTGCGACTGTCCTTCTGCAGAGACCCAGAAGTCCCCCAATTCTTCTCTGAATTTGCTCACATTATCAAGCTCTCTTGTTCTGACACCTTCACTGATAACCTCATAATACTTATTGCAGTGTGTGTATTTGCTGGTGTTCCTCTCTCTGGGATAATTTCCTCTTGCATTCACATTGTGTCCTCTGTCTTGAGAATGCCCTCATCAGGAGGAAAGCAAAAAGCATTTTCCAACTGTGGGTCTCACCTTTCTGTTGTCTGTTTGTTCTATGGGACAGGTGCAGGTGTGTACATTAGCTCTGCAATGACTGATTCATCCAGGAAGACTGCAATGGCTTCAGTGATGTATTCTGTGGTGCCTCAAATTCTGAACCCCTTTATCTACAGCCTGAGGAACAGGGACATGAAGGTGGCCTTGAGGAATCTCATGGATAGGATAGCTTCTGTATAATGAAGTGTCACTTGTCTTGGATTTAAATTTCTAGAATAAGAAAAAGTGTCAGGATTACTGCTGAGCCAGAATGCCTGGTACATCCATCACAATTTTTCTCTTAAAATATTTATTTTGACGGGACAAAATAAAGTTCATCTGTATATTAACTTGACTTGAAACATGAGTTCCCTTTTTATCTAACTCTGTACTAATGACACTTGATTTCAATTGCCTAAAATCAGTTTCTTTCCTTGAGTTTCAGAGAAGCAGAGACTGTGATACTGATTCCTGCTTTGGGAAATTTAGTTCTGGCACACTCTTAGAAAACAGCAAGCTGGAGAAGTTGAGCAGGTGGAAAACATTTAATCATCACTGGGTTCTCAGACAAGGTGCAGTTTTCCCCTGGTCCTATGTTTCTGAAGCTATGCTACCTATGTGCATTTCTGATGGAACTTCATGTTGTTCTTTGGTATTGCAGAGTTCTGTGATATTTGACAAATGATGAAATCTCTAACCTTGACCTCATTGCTTTGGTTTCGGATCTATTTTAGTGATCAGATATGGATAAATCTCAGAAAGGAGCATTGTATAAGGTGGACAGGGGAAGGGAAGGTTAGTGCAAGTTCAAGTATATATGTGAATTCCATGGTCAGAGCTGTGTGTCTTGCTTCTCAGAAGTAGACAAACTGAGAACTGTGTCATATAGCTGAAATGTCCTACTTGACTAAGACATAAATGAGTAATTCCCTGTAAAGATGTTTCCATATGAGATCCCATTAGCATTCACTCTTCTCTTTTTCGCTATTCATAAAATTCACATAATTAGATATCTCAGTGGGGGAGATGGCTCTGTGATATTGGAACCATCTCAAGAGATTATGAAACTAGTTCTCAAAGCAAAGGAATCCCTCAGTCTAACATATTGGCACAAAAAAGAGAATCAGCATTCATTACAATGATTCAAAGTGGGGGTGCTAAGTTCTGGGGATTGAGACTTTATGGCTTCCTACATGGGGTGGGCCTCTTCCAAGGACCTGTTCTCCTAAGAATCCCCAGGGATTTCCAGCAGGTACAGGTGTTGTCTCTGGACATATGGTGCCAGAGACATTCAACTGAATGCCCTTTCCTTGGTCTCTCTATGGCCACCTCTCTGTGGAGACACACAGAAGACAGCTGTGTCATGAGGTGAGCTGAGAACCTGGAAATCATATTATATCCTAATCCCCTCACTTGTTAATATGAGTATATATGATAAGAGGGTGAGTATGATTCATTTTACAAGATAATTTTTGCCTAGGATAACCTTATCCCTGATAACCTGTACGGCCCAAACTGAAATTGCATAACCTCTTAGAATACACAGATTAGACAGAAAGTTTATGAATTCAAGCAGTGCTTGATTGCAAATATTTCCATATTTTTCTTACAAAATAATATTTTGGAGGACTCCAGTGAATATTTACTCACCCTCTAATAAATGCCTTCAATTTATTACATCAATTTACTTCATTTTGACCTTGATATGTTTCAAGGACGTGAGTGATCTCTGTGTCCTGTTAGTCATTTCATTACTGAGCATCTGAGACTCCATCCTGTTGTTGGGTTTAGCAGGTACTCATTCATTTTCAGTCCTATTTTTACATGACCTCAGGTAACAATGAATCACAGGGTGTCTTTCTGATATTGATAAACTTTGGGTAATTATTCTGTTATTATGAATAAAGATGATGGTCTAACCTGTTTCATGATTCCAGGAGGAATTGTAAGGTAGTTTTGTGCGTTTCCATTAAACTTACCTGCCCATTAGGTGATTCTGATGCTCAAAAGAGTCACAATACATTATCATTTATGCAGTCTTTTGCTGGGACATAATGTTTTGCTAATTTATATTTCTCTTTTAATGAGGTGGTGTCCTTCACATCTATTATACAAGTCATTTCCTTTTCTTCTCTTTGGAAAATCAGTGTTTGAGATTTTTCCATTGAGGTGTTTATCTTTTTGTCAATGTATAATAGGTCTTTATTTATCTGCAAATTCAACCCTTCTAATAAAGACCAAATCATTAAAGAACATGTTGACATCAGAAGTCTGTTCATCCATGTTAAGCCACAAACTAAAGTTCACATATTGTATGATTCTGTTTACACAAAGTCCAACAGCAGGTAAAACTTATCTATCTAAGAGGACTTAGCATATGGTTTCTGTCAGGAGGGGGACATGAATTGTAGGTGGTAAGAGATTCTGGGTAGAGTAACATTCTATTTCTTCATCCAATTGGTGAATATATAGATAATTTGCTGTGTTAAGTTTCATCAATGTGTGTGAATATTGACAATCTGGGTGCTTTTTATGTATATATGCCATACTTCAATTTAAGTTTATAAAAATATAAACCAATAACAAAAGCCATCTTAAACCTGAACACCTGTGCATCCACTAAACTCTATAAAGCTGATATAAAAAAATAGGCCAAACACACCAAAAGTGATTTGTCATAAATGCAGACTTTTTTCTTTTAATTTCAGTGGCATCAAAACTACTGGATTTACTTAGAATATGGAATGATCCAGAAATCCACATTTCTTTTTACCTCCAATTCACGAATAAATTAAGTCCTCAATGTGCCACTAGTTTTCTGGACTGTTTCCTCTAAACAGCAGGTTTTTGCATCTCTCCCTGAGCTAATATATTAAGTCTTCATTAATGAAACAAACTGACTCCTAAAATCTATTTGCTTGTGTTAACAATCTCCAAGACCTCCTTTCATGAACCATATGCACATTACATTCTTCTTCAATGTTGGTTGTGCAGAAATTTTAGAAACAGGTAACTTTTTAAAAAAATGATGTACTTTCACTGAATCATACTTAGAATTATCTCTTTTTTAGGGGAGGTGGTATTCTCTGTTTTATCACCTTTTATACAGGAAATAGAGAGTTTTCATAAAATGAAATTTAACTTACTTTTGTTCTCACACGGTTTGTTTCAGATATTTCTTCTTAGGATAAGATTGCCTTCAAAGTTACCTGGCCTGAGATATGGTGAAAGCAGTAGAGAGGAAGAGTGTGTCCCTGTGGGACAGGCTGTTAAGTTAGGTATGCAAAGAAAAAGGGAGATGAAAAGGTGGCACCCTCAGGGTGTCTCAGCGAGAGCAAAGCCAATGCCAGATTGGGAAAGGAGAGGAGTGGTCAGACTAGCCATTTCCTCAGTCAATGGTCCTGATCAAGAGGACAAGAAGCTCACTGCACAGGAGTCCCTGCTGAGCTAGCTGTGCTGATGGGATGCTGGAGTCCCTCCATGTGAGGTTCACCCAGGCACCCAGGTGATACAGCTCAGTGTCCCCTGTTTTCCTAGCAGGGCTCCTCCCCATCCTCCTCCTCCTCCTCCTCCCCATCCTCCTCTTCCTGCTTCAGCACCTACACAAGAAATCTGGAAAGTGGGGCTGGGACATTGTGTTTCTCTTACGCTAAGATGCTGCTTATGACTCACTCACAATCTGGAGCTGGTTTCTTTTATTTTTTCAAGTTCCTGCATACATCATCTTTCCTCTAATACCTCTGTTTTGGAAATAACATGTGTAACATTGCACATTAATGACTGTGATCTAACCATAAAGTTACAGTTGTTAAGACTCCCTTATCAAAATAATGATCAACACCTGAGATTTCAGGAAGTCCATTCTCTGCTCCTGAATGTGGCCCCTATTTTGAATTTGCCTCTAGTTGTACACCACCTATGTGGATGGGGAATTGAAGACCTTGACAGTCAAGGGGTCTTTGTGGCTGCTCTCTGGTAGCAATTTCAGAGGACTTGTAATGTAATCCTGCTGGCACTTCAGGGTTCCTATTATGGTGCTGGTGCTCAGAGGTAACCTCATGTGATGGCAGATGGCACCTTCCAAGTTCTGACATCCCAAGGTCAAATGTAGAATAATTCCCTTGTACAAAAACCCCTGTGGGACTGTGGTAAATCACAGTTAGAGTGCTGGTCTAGCATGTGCAGTCCTGCAGTCAATCCCACCACTGACAGGGTGGTATGGGAGCATCTCTCTCCCTGGACCACCGAGTTTCCACATTTTTACAACCCTATAGTTTGGATATCTGTTCTGCCATGCCCCATGCACTAAAACCTTCGTGGCCATCCTGCAACATGATAGGAGGGGATGGCACCAGTCAGAGTGACTGCATTGCAAGGCAGATAAAGGGAGGGTGGGACCACAGACTCTCCTCTCGCTCTTTTTACTTCCTTTCTCCTCTACCACAAGCTCCTTCCATGAGGTACTGCTCTGTTACAGTCCAGAGTGACAAAGGAAGAAACAGTGAAGGGAAACATCCAAAGTCCTCAGCCAAAACAAACCTTTCCACTTTTTAAGTTGCTTCATCTAACATACTTGTTACAGCAAGAGAAATCCGACTAACACAATATCTTAGCTAATATATATTTATTTGATGTAGTCTCACATCTATGGGACATAGGTTTACCCAAAAACTAGAATTGGCTTCCTGAAGCAGTTAGTTAAATTGGCAGGCCTTTTTTTGGAGATGAAACAGATCCTTGTAATTTTAAAGAGTTGTCATGTGTTGCATGAGCAGGGTCCATGTAGTGCAGCTGAGCAGAGACATGCAGAGAACTTAGTGGTGCAGACATGACCTAAGGGTTCAGGAACCTGCCACCCTGAATCCCTCACTTCTGCAGTTGGTCTTCAAGTAGGTGCACTCTTGGGATCAGAATGTTAGTGAAATAGTTGATCTAATGAGGAGCTCTGGGTATTGAGCCCCAGGGACACAGGGACTCCAGAAGTCAGTCTGGGACCACCTCACTCAGCAGCCCTGCCCCAGCGAGCAAGCAGATCTGGGCCCTCTTCCAGAGATGAGCCTTCCTCAGGATCCTAGGACTCACTAAGTCTGCTGCATTTCCCGAGGACAGTCTTCCATCTTCAGTCTCCAGGTGAGATGTGGAACAACATTCTTCATGAAACCAACTAGGCAACAAAAGTCCCTCGGTTGAGGCTTTGGAAGTGCAATTCAAGCTCACCTAATTCATTTATTATTTAATTCATCTTATTTCCTGTCCCAGCCTATGACCAATTAAATGAACCCCATTGTCAGTGATGCCTCCTTATTTATCTAGTTGACACTCTCAGCCAGAGAGAGTTTTCAGCACATTAATCCTCCCTAATGTTTGCATGTATCATAGTAGCATGCTTCCTTATGATTCTCATTTTTTGATTTGCCATTACATTGCATCTTTCTGAAAACTGCCTAGAGTTGCATATGATGGTGCTTGAGAGTGACAAAAGAAACCAATAGGAAATGTCAGTATCAGGCTGTCTATTTGGAAAGTTCTGCACTGGGTACTTTTAATTTGTTAATTTCTCATCATGAAACATTCTCACAGATGTTTTACAATGTTATTGAGTATGGATAAAATTTGCATGCATACTGTGGGTGCACTAGGTTGGCTGGAAATACCATACACTGCAAAATAAAGACCACATAGAGTTAATAAACACTTCCTTCTTGCAGTTCCCATAGTTCATTAGCCTGTGGGGAGGTTTATGTTCTAGGAGTTGGGTCACATTCAGATTCTGTGAATCCACTATTGCGACAAATATAAGAGCTGTCCCTGAAACATCTGTCTCCCTGTGTAGTCAAGGATTTTATGTACAGGGACACTCCTAATAGGACTCAAAATTACTTTATAGCTTAGAGTTACCTACTTTCTGAATACCAGGCATCTCTTTTTCTATTTTCATATCTTTTCTTATATGCTTACATATTTCTATTTTTCTCTCATTTATCTCACTTTTAAAAAAATTGATACACCATTTATCATCTCAATAGTTGAACTTCTTTAGCATGAGATAGAGAATCACATAGACAGTGCTGCTCAGTTCCCTTCAGATCTAATTGTTAAGGGAGAGGACCTATGTTTCCATGAGGGAGTCTCTCTCCTAAGCTTCATGCATAGAGGTAACCTATTCTAATCTTTGTGCAGGTTCCTCTGGATGTATGTAATCAGCTCACTATAATTAATTTCCTGGGTAGAGATGGACATACTCTTTCTAATAATTGAAGAAATATTTTTTATTTGAGGTAGTGTCTTGGAATGTTACCCAGGCTGGCCTCAAATTCATGATTCCACTGTCTTTGCCTCCTGAATAGCAGGGATTACAAGCACATGTCACTCAAATGACTCAGACAGATAAAGTTTCAAGGCAAGGGAAGACTAGAACCTTGATCTGGAGGAAATATTAGAAATGCAAATCACAGCGATGAGATCTGAGAGATCCCTGAGGAATGCGAGTTCTGTACCATCCAAGGCATTCACAGAGAAGGTCCATGAATCCACACAGCAGTCAGAGTACCTGATCCCAACCCAGTTCTGACCAGCAACCACTGTGGATCCTGAATCTATTGTCTAAGCTCACCCCACCTCAGCGTCTTCATGGGTCAATGGGGATGATATTCAGCTACACTCCTGCAGTTCCGCAAGTCTGTCAGAGGATTCCAAGGAAGTCTAAGTTACAAGAGCAATTTCTAAACTTCATTTTCATCTTGTAGTTGAAGGCCTGGGGTAAGTGCCTGCTAAGCCCTGCTTCACACTGTGCTTCCTGCTCAGCACTTAGGGCAGGACAGGAAACCATGTCGTGTTCCATAAGAATTGATGGCAGTAAAGGAAGCTGAGGGGAAAGGGGGATGAGTGAGAAGTAAGAAGGGAGGAAGTGGCAGAGGAAAAGGTTGGAATATTGTCTTAAGCTCCATGTGCCCATGAAGACATATTTTCGTTAACTTACTCTGAAAACCCAACACACATGAAAGCCATCCAGAAGGTCTGTTGAAAGCACAGACATCTGGTTCTCTTAACCAGAGGGTATCAGCAACAATATTGGCCTGAGGGCCAAGAATCTGCGTTTCTATTGTCATTCATTCTATGGTTTGTCTCCCCATCTTTTCCATCAGAACCATCAACAACATGAAATCCAGAAATGAAACAGTCATCTCAGAATTCCTTCTCCTGGGACTGACAGAGGACCCAGCCCTGCAGCCCCTCATCTTCAGCCTCTTCCTGTCCATGTACCTGATCACAGTGCTTGGGAACCTGCTCATCATCCTGGCCCTCAGTTCTGACCCCCACCTCCACACCCCCATGTACTTCTTCCTCTGCAGTCTGTCCTTTAAAGACATTGCTTATACCACATGCACAATCCCTCAGATGCTGGTGAACATCCAAACTCAGGATCAGACTATCACCTACACAATGTGCCTCACCCAGATCTCTTTTGTCATAACTTTTGCACTCATGGGGAATTTTCTCCTGGCAGTAATGTCCTATGACCGCTATGTGGCCATTTGTCACTTTTTGCGGTACAGGGTCATCATGAACAGCCACTTGTGTGTCCTGCTGGTTCTGGTCTCCCTGCTCATTAGTGTTACTGACACCCTCCTCCACACTCTGCTGTTGATGCGGCTTTCCTTCTGTACTGACCGGGGGATCCACCACTTCTTCTGTGAACTTGCTCATATCATCGAGTTCTCCTGTTCTGACACCCTCATTGATAACCTTACAGTACTCATTGCACTGTGTGTACTTGCTGGTGTTCCTTTCAATGGAATCATTTTCTCTTATATTCACATTGTGTCCTCTGTCTTGAGAATGCCCTCATCAAAAGGGAAGCATAAGGCCTTTTCCACCTGTGGGTCTCACCTGTCGGTTTTCTCCTTGTTCTATGGGACAGCTTTTGTGGTGTATGTTAGCTCAGCTGTAAGCAACTCTCCTAGGCATTCTGCTATGGTTGCAGTAATGTATGCTGTGGTGCCCCAAATGCTGAACCCCTTCATCTATAGTCTGCGGAACAGAGAGATGAAAGAAGCCCTGAGGAAGCCTTGGGTAGGATCGGTTCTCTGCTATGATACATCATCTGCAAGGACTTAGGATTGGAGAGTAAGACAAAGTTACGTAATGTCAATGGAACCAGAATGCCTGACTCTTCTGTCACTCTATTTTATTTTTACAATGAGACAAAATTTGTCCAGGTGCAGTATATCTGGGCTTGAAAGCTGACATTTCCTTTTATCTAGTTTTTAACATTTGACACATGATTTCTACATTCTAAAAAAATTTCTTTCCTTGAGTTTCACAGAAGAGGATCCTGAAGGAGGGATTCTGGCTTCAGAGACTTGGTGCTGTTGCACTTAGAAAATGCCTCTTGAAATGACACATGCACAACCCAACCCTCCTCACTTGTTAATAGGAGCCTAGGTGTTAATAGGATGAATGTCACTCATATAAAAAAGTATTTGCAGAGAATGATGTCATGCAGATTATTTCCCTGGGACCTTAAATGTAATTTCACATACACTTATAAGGGAGGCATGAGAAGAGCCAGAAACTGAACTAAGGCAGACAGTTTTTGATTAACTGAACACATTTGTCTGAAAACTTATATGCTTATGTTGTCTGTTCTAATGACTAGCTCTCACCCCTGTGCTCATGCCTGTCCCATTCACTACATCAGTTGGCTCCTTTTCCATCTTGATTCACACTTCCTGGAGGAAATGTGAGCTAGCTCCAGCCTTGTGGTGGGTTGGTGACTATGAGTGTGTAAAGGTACTCCACTGTGCAGTTCCATCAAGTTTGTTTATGTGGTGGAACTCATTCCCTAGGCCATTAGATGAGCCTGGACTTCCACATTATCAGGAAATACTTTCCTTTACCCAAGCAATCTGGTGACATGGCCTATTGTTTTCCTAATTTGAATCTCTTCTTTTATGAGGTGGAAAATCTTTTCAGGCCTTATTTGAGTCCCTCTTTTTCCCCTTTTTAATAGTATGTGTTTGAGATATTTCCGTTGAGGCATTTATCTTTGTGTTAATATGCCAAAATTGTCTAATTAACTAGAAAGTCAATCCTTTTTAGTTATCTTGTTTGTCAATTTGTTATTCATGTGTTTGTCTCATTTAGCTTCAGGGTTACAGTATTCAGTGGGTACACACAAGGGGTTCATTTTAATATATATTGACATGTCCACATATTTCATAATAATTTGGTTTCAATAAGTATTGCTATTGAACACTGTTTTTACTTCAATCCAAAGGATTGGGTTTTAATTTTAGTTCAGAGGTATGAAATCTCCTTGAATTTATGTTTTGGATTTGAGGTGATACAGAAATCTACAATCCTTTTTAACTATATTTTGGCAATATATGAGCTGTTCATTCCTGAGTTGTTTTTTCTCTGGACTCTCTTGTCTGAACCATAGGGTGTCTGCACCTCTTCCTGAAGTAACTTATGTCTTCTGTCCTCACTATTGAAGCCCCATCAATTAAGTGAGTGCACATAGTAATTCCAAACCCTGTTTATTACAATCACAAAGCTACCTTTTCCACAAGTTACATCATTTTTGCTGATTTGCAATTTTCTTCAAAATACTGGGAAGAAATACACATTATTTAAATCTGCAACATGTAGTATTTGGAAGTATGTTGCATAGTGGAGCCAAGACCATGAAATTGGGAAGGCTGGGAATAAAATTATACAAAGATAAGGAAACATGATTACATAGTTACTCCACATTGATTACAGAAAACAGTTTAGAAGTAGTTAAAAATATTCACAAATAATGGATCAACTTTCAAGGACACAAGCAGAATCTCCCCCTAGTGTTTTGGTATTTCTTGTACTTTCTCTGTGTTTTCACTGTGTCAACTGAGAAGACAGAAAGACTTAAAGTGAGTTTTTAATGTAGTTACACATGGATGGATTTGCATTGTTTCTTAGGAGAGGGTTACAAGCAATCTGGACACTTGTGCTGGAACTTTGGGTCTCTTTTATCCTAAAATTCAGCTTATGGCAAAAACAAACTGCTGCTGTTTCCTTCTGCTTTTGTTTGTTGTCTCAAATTCCTGCACCTTCTTCTTTCCTCTAATTTCCTGTGTTTGGAAGAAGACATGGGCAACATATAAATTTATTGGTAGTGATAGTTCATTTACAATTGCTATGAATTCCTCATCAAAACATTAGCCATAACACCTGAGGCACCAGGAAACAATCTCTGGCTCTGTGTGTGGGTGCCATTTGATGGTGCAGCTGTGACAACAACAAGTGTGGACGGAGAGCAGAAGCCCATGGCACTTGCAGAAGTCCTTGCTACTCTTTGCAGGTGGGAGGGCTCAGAACTAAGTGGTGGAATCTTGCTGATACTTCTGTGTTCCTGATATGGTGTTTCTCAGAGGTCACCTTACCTGAAGGCATGTGGGCCCCTCCAAAGTCTGTCATTCAGAATTCAAAGGATATGAGTTTCTCTTGCAGAATCGCTCTCTGGAGCTGAGGATGTAGCTCAGTGGTTGAGAACTAGACTAGCATGTTTCCGACCCTGGGTTCCATTCCCATCACCTCAAAACAAACATATGTGTAGCAAAACAATTCAAAGCAGATATCCATACTCATTACCCATAATCTTTTCATCTCCTATTTTCCTGAAGTTTTCCCACAAGGTGCCGACCTTTTGACTAATGGATCGGAAAGCACATTCTCTAGGTCCTGTTTTGGTGCTGCCACTTGATGTATACTAGCTATGTGTTCAGAGAACAGAAGACTGAAAGCTAAAGGACTCCTTTATGGCTTTGTTCTGGTAGATGCTTTCAGCAGGCAAGTGATGGTGTCTTGCTGACGCTGCAGTAATCCCAATGGGTTGCTACTCGTAGGTCCCTTCAGATGATGGTATAAGGTCAACGTGAACGCAAGCATGCTTCAATGTCTCCAAATTACTTCAAAATGAAAACAACCAAACAAGAGACCAAAACAGAATGTATGCAGACTCTGGTCCTGCTAGTGGGTGGGACCTCTTCTTCTTCTCCCTTTACAGCCACACTTCCTGTGCAGCACTCTAGACCCACTTCCCCCAAGTCTTTCTCCCACCATTTTCTGGGTCCATCAGCAGGACTTTGCTTGGATTGCTCATTTCCAGGTTCACAGTTCCCTCTTGATAGCCAGCCTGGTCTTCCTCCTGAATTAAGCTCCTGACTTCTGTGGCACAGTGACGTGGAGACTATCAAATCCCCTCACCAAGCCAGCAGTGAGCTTGATTAGGGTCTTTGTTGGGGGATTTTCAGAGACTTCCATGAGTTCTGTCTACACTCTTGGGTTTAGACAGAGCTCACCTCTTAATTCACAAAGATTTGTGAAGTAAGGAAGCTCGGCTTCTGCCCTTGGAAAATAACCCCACAAAAATATTGTTTTCCAAGCTGGAGGTTAGAAGGGCTTTCTGGCTCATGGAGGTGAATCCATAGAGTCCCTTGCTTTCATCTCACTACGGATTTCCTGCTGAGGTTCTTTTCTTGCTACCGGGAAACTTCATCTTTTATTTACATGCTACTGTTCTCTGTATGTTGTACCCAGAAACACTGATGATGCTTAAAACCCTATTGATGTCTTGGTATCTTTTGTCAATTGTTCCAATGGCTGAAATCGAATGAGGTTAACATGTGAAATATGCCATGATGATGCTGCCTTATTATAAAGTTGAAGTAGCAAGTCATATAAATTACAAATTCACGTCCCAAGAATTAATATATTATAAATGCAGACAGTAAACAGGGAAAATATTGAGCATTTAAATATGGAAGTTTTCAAAAGCACATGAACTTGAACCAGCCCTCCACCTATTGAATTGTGGTTGAATCTAATCCAGTGTCTGAGTGACATATCACATAGCTCTCCCTTTGGTGACTTTGTACTTGAAATAAAAAAACCCATTGTGTCCCATCATCTGAGAAGTAGCACACCTGTAAAAAGTTAAAGTGCATATAACATAAATATATAACATATGACATCATTAGTAAATTATATGATATTAGTGCAATGTGATATTTCTAACAATGGGTACGTTATACATGGGTATATACATGTAAGGTCTATATTATTATTTACAACCTGTTTTAAGGCACTTGTGTCAATTTCATTGAAGTATTGTGGAATTGAATTATCGGGAGGTATTAACGTAAAAACCAAGAGCTGAAATTTCATACCGGAGTTCCCTAACGTGAAGAAAGATGTATATTTAAACCACTGTGTTGGAATTGAAAATGCTGTGCATGGATGGACAAAGGGAGTGAAAACACAGTCTGTAATTTTGACTGTCAGCACTGAAAAAAGGGAATATAATAATATAGTAATACAATCTTTATAAACTATGTGGGAAAACATTATAGTTCAGCAAACACCCCCTGATGACTAACTAGGAACACCCAGAGTTTGTGCAGTTCTACAAGGTCAGAAAGTTTTCGTTTGCCCCTAATATGCATGCATTAAAGATCTGGTGGCCAGTCTGCAGTGCTTTTTCAAAGTGGTGGAAGCTTCCAGAGGGGAGACAAAATTAAATGAAATTGGGTTGTTGGGGCAAGCCATGAAGTCACTAAACTCCCTATCTCTTATTACTTCCTGGTGGTTCCCAAGGCCACATACTATGTCAATGATGACTTACACAGTCACAGACCCAAGGCAACAGGTCAGTGACTGTGAATCAGACCACTGAACTATGAGCCAGAGGAACCTTTCCATAATTTAAGTTGAATGACCTTGGGAGTTTTTTACAGCAATTGAAAGCTGAAGATCAAAGTGTCTTCGCTAATATGTATAAATTTACTATTTAAACCTATCCATGTCTTCACATCTAAAATGGAATGGAGCTTCCTGAAATCATTAATTAAATGGGATAGACTTTGTTTGTGACTGAAAAGGAGACCTGGAATTCATTAGAGAGTTGCCATGTGTTACATGAGCAGGGTCCATGCAGTGCAGCTGAGCAGAGACAGTGCAGAGAACTGAGTGGTGCAGACATGGCCTCAGGGGTCAGGAATAAGCCAGCCTGAATCCCTCACTCCTGCAGAGTTGGTCTTCCAGGGCATGCACTATTGGGATCAGATTGTTAGTCCAATTGCATCTCTAATGAGGAGCTTCGGGTATTGAACCCTGGGTATACAGAGACTGCAGGAGTCAGTCTGGGACCACCTCACTTAGCAGCCCTGTTCCAGCCAGGAAGTAGCACCTGTGCTCCCCCCAGAGATGAGCCTTCCTCAGGATCCTCTGAAATATTAATCTACCTGTATTTCCTGACAACTCATTTGCGTCTTTCATATCAAGTTGAGATTTTGAACCAGATCCTTCTTGTTGCCAACCAGGTAATTACACTTCCTTAGTTAATGCTTCATATTATCTCATTTAGTAATTCCTGAAATCATTTTAATTCCTATATATTTTCTCATATCAACTTGCCAAGGAAATATTGATATAACTGGTAGTTCCTTCTTGATTCTCTACCTGTCCATCCCAGAGAACATTTCATCACCTTACACACTTCCCTGATGTTTGCACTTATGATGCTGGGGATGCTTTTCTCAGTCCTCATTCCTCAATTGCCCTGACACATTCTTCTTTCTGTGGAGTGAAGAGTGCTCTGTGCAGGTGCATGGCAGTAAAAACAAAACCAGTAGGGGAAGTCAAGTTAAAGTCCCTATCTCAGTCCCACACTGGGGGCTTTGGCTCTACTCATTTCTCACCATGAAACATCCCCACAGTCTTTTCCATGTTCATTGGGAATAATTTAATAAAAGCTGTAAATGTTCAAGGTGTACAGTGTGATGGTGGGATGGGGATATACATTGCAATATGGCGACCACGATGGCATGAATTGACACATCTCCCTGCACTTTCCTTTATACAAATGCAGTATTCAGGTTGCTCACAGAGTTGAGGGCTTCCCTTTCACAAAGCATGTTCTAGAACCTCTGTGACCTTCATTCAGTGCGTGTGGATTCAACATCACCCTGAATGCTGAAAGCTGTCCCAGCCACTTCTCTGACTAAAATGACCACTTCTCCAACTCCACATGTGCCTTGTTGTCCCTGCCTTTCTTATAATTGTGTTATCTTAGGCTCGTTTTCTGAAAATCAGGAAATTGTTTTAGTTTTCATAATTTTTTTCAGGTTTTTCTATGCAATTTACTGATATTTTCCTCTTTTTTTCTGAAATATTTTTTTAAAATGATATATCAATTATCAACTAAATAGTAGAGCTACTTTAAGAGGAGACACAAAGTCTCTTGTGTCATGTTGATATATAATTAATTGCTGAAGGAGATGGTTAATGTTTCCTTGGGGAGTCTCCTAGACTTCAAGTATAGAAGCAGCGTTTTCTAGTCCTTGCTCAGGTCAACCTGGATGGATGCCGTTCAGAGGCTATTATTAATTTCATGGATAAAGGTGGACATACTTCAAAGGCAGAGATTAATGCTAGTGGCCTTGGTCAGGAAGAAAATATTGAAATTGCACAGAAAAATCATTAGATCTGAGTGATCATCTAGGAATGTTAGTTCTGTGCTATCCAGGCAAATTAGCAAAGATTGTTCATGAATCATTTCAGCTGTCAGAATATCTGAGTTGAAACCCAGTCTTGACCAAACCCTTGTGTAGATCTCACATTCATGATATAATCTCACCTTACCTAAGAGTCTTCATGTATAAATGTGGATGACAGTGAAAAATAACCCACGTGCACCTTGACTCCTCTGTCAGATGACTCTGAATCAAGCCAAAATGAGGGAATTATTGCTTTATAAGAAACAGTTAAAAAATACATTCTTCTCTCGTTTATAATGTATTGGAATGCTTGTGTTCAAAAATATATGCCTTAGGCTTTGTTTCTTTCTCATATTTAAACAATAATTGGAGCACAATCAGTGTTCAGTACAAATTTATTTAAACCAAGGGAATCGAGGGAAAGAGGAATGAATGAAAATGGAACTAACTGAGAAAATAGCAGAGAAAATTTTCTGAATATTCACTGGAGTTCACAGTGCCCAGGGGGATGCTTTCTGTTCTATACACTTTCTCAGAATTCAGCATGCACTGAAGTCACCTGTAGCCCTTGAAGTAGACTTGGGGCCCTCGTCCCCAGGGTGGTTCAGGAGTCTGACTGGAGTGAGGACCAAGGATCTGCATTTCTAACATCTCCCAGCACTGCAGCTGCTGTACACGCATCTTAAGTTCTTCTCACCCTCTCTTTTCCACCAGGTTCTTCGCCACAATGGAATCCCATAACCAAACAGCCATTTCACAATTCCTACTCCCTGGACTTTCAGATGACCCAGCACTGCAGCCAGTGATCTTCAGCCTGTTCCTGTTCCTGTGCCTGGTCACCATCCTGGGAAATCTGCTCATCATACTGATGGTCAGCTCTGACCCCCCCCTCCACACTCCCATGTACTTCTTTCTTTGCAATCTCTCCTTTCACGATATCTGTTTGAGCACTTGCACAATCCCCAGGATGCTGGTGAAACTTCAAACACAGGATCAGAGCCTCACTTACACAGGCTGCCTCTCCCATGTTGCCTTTGTCATAGTATTTGCATTTGTGGAAAATTTACTCCTTGAAGTGGTGAAGTATGACCTCTATGTGGCCATTTGTCAACCCCTCATGTACACATTCATCATGAATCGCAGCCTCTGTGTCCTGCTGTTTCTCTCCTGTCTTCTCATTAGCATCACAGTTGCCCTGTTTCATACTCTGATGGTGCTGCGTCTGTCCTTCTGCACAAATCTGGAAATTCCCAACTCCTTCTGTGAACTTGCTCAAGTTATAAAGTTCTTCTGTTCTGATACCATCATTGATAACACCATGGTATATGTTTCAACTTCCATATTTGGTGGTGTCCCCTTCTCTGGGATCACCTTCTCTTACATTCACATTGTGTCCTCTGTCTTGAGAATGTCCTCATCAGAAGGGAAGCATAAACCCTTTTCCACCTGTGGGTCTCACCTGTCTGTGGTCTCCTTGTTCTATAGGACAGGATGTGTGGTGTACATTAGTTCTGCCATGTCTTATTCTTTAGGGAAGACTGCCGTGACTTCAGTGATGTACTCTGTGTTTCCTCAAATGCTGAACCCCTTTATCTACAGTCTCAGAAACAGGGACATGAAAGAATCCTTGAATAATCTCATCAGCAGGACAGCATCAATTGTATGTTTCAATTACTCTGAACTTGGGTTTCTAGAGAAAGTCAAAGTGACAGGATCCCTGATGAACCAGCGTGGTTGGACCTTGTCAATACATTCTCCAAAATGATTACATTATGACGAGGTTCACTTTTCCTCTGATTGAACTCTGACTATTTTTTGTCTATCTCTGATGCAGCGTACATAATTTTAATACTCTAAACACAATTTTTTGATGTGTCCTCACAGGAGCTATGTCTGGGGCAGGCATTCCAATTGTAGTAATATTTGTTACAATCCATTCAAGACCAGAAGCTGAAGAGGCCAGAAGTGTAGTGAAGCATAGCTGTGTTCATATCTACAGAGTAAACTTCAAGGTGAATATATGGGTGGGGCCACATGAATGTCATCTAGATTTCGTTTTACTGTAAGGGAAATAAGTAACCATTAGTAACTTGCAAACAAAAGCCAACCATTTCAGTGGTCAAGAATAACCTTCTATGTCATAATGGCATACAATTCAGTGTCATATCGTGTAATATTGGCATAACTAGGTGGTATCCGTGATCTGAGATGGTTGTGAAAATGTTCAAACTTATCCTTGAAAGTGCCTTCTGTCTTGTGACAAGCAAAGTCTAACATCAATAAGCCTAATAATAATGAGAATGATCTGCTTTGCAAGGATTCCTGAGGTAGGGGATGTATCAGAGTGGAGTATGTCTTTCATTCATCCTTCTCAAGGTGGGCTCTTCCTAGGACTGGTTTCTTCTGAAGTCACCAGGTGAGAGCAGCACATTCGGGTGCATTACCTGACATGATATTAGAAATAGAAAACTGAGCCCCATTCCTGACTCTATTGATAAGTAACTTTCCCATGGATGAGTTAGACTTAATCTGGTAGAAGATTTACTATTGGCTCTCAGCATAGGCCCAGAATATGTTACACTAATTTTCTACTTCCTTATTAAAATTGCATGATATTGCTTATTTGAGAAAAGAGGATTTGCTGAAAAGACTTTCCTGTGTTATGTGGGAGGTCTTCCATGTAACCCCATCTTTCAGTGTAAGACAGACTGACAAACAGAGGAAATGCAGAAAAGGAGAAGACCTACAACCACAGAAGTAGAAATTGGATTTGTGCAGCCAATACTGGACCATTTTTACATACAAAACTGTCATTTTCATACAGTTTCAACAAATTTCTATCACCCCTGTAGCTACCCTGTAAAATTTGTTACATAAATGTGCTTATTTTGACCTTGCCAAAATTTAAATTTGACATTTAATTCATGTCTTATTGTTACTGTGATCCTTCTTTTCAGTTATTCATATTGAGTACAGCAGTTATTCATTCATTTTTATTTTTTCAGGAAAAGTTTGTTGTATTTCAGTTGAAAAACTTTTGAAAATTCAACCTTTAACACTTTGTTTTTTAAATTCAAGGCTTGACATAGTTCCAAATATGGGAATACTCTCAGCAAGGGATGTGTTCTCCTAGATATCAGATAGTCAATGGCAATGTGTTACAAAACAGTCCTGGTGAAAGCATTCTGTTTTTTTTTTTTTTAACATTTCTCTTTTATTTACTTATTTATTTTTATTTTGATTCATGGTACACTAATGGGGTACAACTATTGTTTCTCTGACTGTACGCAAAGTAGAGTCATACCATTTGCGTAATCATACATGTACCTAGTTTTCTTTTAACTACTGAATTTTTGTTGACTCATTTCAAACTCTACAGCTTTAAGTTATGCTTTGTGACATTAAAGATAAGAAACACCTCAGGTGTTGCTGAAATACTACTTATAATTCTAGAAAAAATATCTATCTTTCTGCTGTTATAAACCAAACTGAGTATTGTAATTTATGTCTTCTAAAGAAAGTGAACTAATTATATTGATTTAGTCAGTTTTTTCTCTGCTGTGAACAAAAGACCCAAGAAGCACAAATGAGGAGGGAAGGTTTACTTGGGGTTCCTGGTTGCAGAGGTTCAGTCCATAAATAAATGCCCACTCCATAGCTCTGGGTCGCAGCTCATGGAGAGCGTCATGCTGTATGGGAACAGTAGAGGACAGTAGAGGACAGTAGCTCAGCAGATGGTATCAGGAAGCAGGAAGAGCTCTGCTCACCAGGGACAAAACACAGCCCAGAGTCATGCCCCCCATGAATGACTCCACCAGCCTACAATGACCACCCAGTTAATCCGTATCACTCACTGAATTAATGCAATCATTAGGTCACACCTCACAATCTAATCATTTCCCCTCTGAAAATTCTAGTATTGCCACACATGTGAGTTTTTGAGGGACACCTCAACTGAACCATATATACACAAATGACAGACACTTGATTTAGTCTATCCACCTGTTTTGCATTTCTGAAGACGTCTCCTGAGTGACTGCACAATTTAACAATCCCATTAGGTGTTCCTAGCGTTCCACATCTTCCCCACAATACTTTCTTTTATTAGGACAATATAGTGGGTATAATTAGTTTACTCTTCTCTTACAATGAGATTCAGGGTTATACATACTATGCAACACTATCTTCTGAAATATGAGTGTTTACAATATTTCCATTGAGTTTCTTGTCATTTTAGAAGTTAATTCCTAATGGTTCTTCATGTAATTGTGATAGTGATCCATTATACTTATGTATATTGTGTATTTATTTTAGGTCGATGTCTCCTTTTGCATGTCTGTTATGCTATGTACAACATGTACTGCTTGATTTTAATGTGGTTTATTTGTAAGTATTTTCCCTCATGGTCTGTGATCAGTAATTCTTGATCTTGAAACTCCTCCTTTGGCTGATAAGGGATTTGTGGTCTTGTCCTGTCCTGCAAAGGTGGAAGCCATGTGAAATGTGTTTGTGCCATTGATGTGCTACAGAGATCACAATCGCTTTTATTACTAAGCATGGTTTATTAACTAGTCCTTCCTTTGACCATAATGCCAATCCCACAATAAAGAAGCACATAGAGGGAAATAGGGGGCAGGTATATGAAAAATGGTGGAATGAGACAGACATCATGTACACGTATGACTTCACAAATTGTATGAATCTACATCATGCACAATAATAGAAACGAAAAGATGTGCCCCATTTGTGTACAATGAATCAAAATGCAGCCTGTAAAAATAAAAAAATAATAATAAAAAAAGAAGTGTATTTAGGAGTTCATTTTTTCTGGACTCTTTTCTGGGCAGTAGGACTGCTGTCTCTATCCCTGCACTATTTCCACATGTCTGCAGGCTTGGAGCTCAGTAGTCAGCCAGACCAACTCTCTTGTAATGAACAAGCCCTAGAAGTTTTTTAGTTATAATCACAAAGGGGTATCTGTTTTTCTGTTGATTTAAAATATTTGACAACGTATTGACAATCCAGAACCTTAATTTAAATCTCTGACCTCTACTTGAATGTAATGAGTATATGTGATAATACTGTGATGTTTGGAAAACATGGCAGTGAATTTCTAAACGGAAGTAAGATATCTACTAAATAGTCCGTTTTGACTAGAGCAAATATATTAAAACTGCTGTTTATAATATGCTCAATTAGTTAAAATTTAACCAAACCACATATTAAATTAGTCTTATGTGGTTATAGTTTTAACATATTTTCAATACATTATCATTGGTATAAATATGTTAGATAGATAGATGATAGATCATATGCAAATAGAAGAATAGTGGACATGTAATAGATAGATAAAAGAATTCCCAAATTTACAAATTTTGAAACAATGGTTCCTTTGAATTCAAAATATG
Organism: Sciurus carolinensis; assembly: GCF_902686445.1. Classification (NCBI taxonomy): domain Eukaryota; kingdom Metazoa; phylum Chordata; class Mammalia; order Rodentia; family Sciuridae; genus Sciurus; species Sciurus carolinensis. The sequence continues at coordinate 6,725,071 of NC_062229.1, read as the reverse complement.
CATATCCAAATGCTCACTTGTCATCCCCATATGGATTCTTAGTAGACATCTGAAATTTAACATTGCCATTAAAATATGATATTAATCCTAAAATATTCTATGCATGCATATATTCCATGCTACAGTTCACGGTAATTATGTTTTTGCATGTACTCAGAATTTCCTGTCATTGAATATCATCTCTTTTTTCCCTTTTTCTTTATACCCTATACACAATTGTTCAGAAAAACCTGCTGTCCTTTCCACCAATATATATCCAGAATTCAGTCAGTTATAAGGATCTCCATCCTTACCACCATGAACTGAGTCAACATCCAGTTAGGGTTATTCAAAGGCCATCATACCTGGACAGTCCTGTGTCTGCATCCTTGTGCAAGGCAGGGGAAGTGTTGGTCAGCTCCCCCTTATCTTCCCATCACCTCCACATGCATCTCTGTGCAGAAGAGCTTTGGTGCCATCTCTGTTTACTAGATGTGAGGACTCTGTGGAAGGAAGTATAGACTAGACAGACACAGTAGATCACCTCCCTTGCCTGCCAGTTCTCCTTTGTAAGACTATAGAATATTTAAGGAATAATGATCACAGAAACACTATAATAATTTTTTAATACTGTCATTTGTCCTTCTCCAGAGTTAACAAATGCTGATTTTCTGCTGTACCTACTCAATAGTAACATGGTAGAATAATAGGGTACAGGAAAGAAATTCAGGGAGAGAAACTATGGAAGGAGAAATGAGCACAGAAAGAGTTCAATATTCACTGGGGTTCAACATAAAGAAGAGTTTCATTCTCAAATTTTAGAATCAGTGAAAGATCCTGTTGGAACATCTAAAATTCATCTTCACCACAGAGGTTTGGTAAATGTTGAGTGAGTTATAATTATCAATATTTTTAAGATCTTACAAGAGTGCTTGGATCCACAGCAATAACACCATTACCTGGTAACATATTATAAATGCTGATGTTCTCATTATATTGTGATATTACCCAACTTTTATACTAGATTCATCAATAGCATGGAAACCAGAAACCAAACAGCTGTTTCAGAATTCCTTGTCTTCAGAATGACAGATGATCTGGCCCTGCAGCCTGTCATCTTTACTCTGTTCCTGTCCATGTACCTAGTCACAGTGCTTGGGAACCTGCTCAAAATCCTGACTGTCAGCTCTTACTCGCACCTCCACACCCCCATATACTTCCTCCTTTCCAACCTGTCCTTCACTGACATGTGTTTCAGCACCACCGCAATCCCCAAGATGCTGGTAAATATCCAGAGACAGAGTAAGACCATCAGTTACACAGGCTGCCTGAGGCAGATTGGCTTTGTCCTGATTTTCACTGCATTGGAAAGCAGTCTCCTTGCTGTAATGGCTTATGACCACTATGTGGCCATCTGCTGTCCACTCATGTATTTGGTCATCATGAATCCCCACTTCTGTGTCCTGCTGATTCTTTTGTCCTTCTCCATTAGCATTGTGGATGGCCTGTTGCACAGTCTGATGATGGTAAGTCTGTCCTTCTGCATAAACCTGAGATCCCCCACTTCTGTGAACATGCTCAGGTCATCCACCTGGCCGGTTGTGATGCCCTCATCAGTTATAGAATGATATATCTTGCAGTTTGCATATTTGGTGGTGTTCCCCTCTCTGGAATCATTTTATCTTATACTCGTATTGTGTCCTCTGTCTTGATAATGCCCTCATCAGAAAGAAAGTATAAAGTCTTTTCTACCTGTGGGTCTCACCTGTCTGTTGTCTCCTTGTTTTATCGAATATCATTTTATTAACTCTCTAGATACTGACTCCCCCAAGAAAACTGTGGTTGCTTCTGTGATGTACACTTTGGACCCTCCAATGCTGAACCCCTTTATCTGCAGCCTTAGGAACAGGGTCATGAAGGAGGCATTGAGGAAACCATGGTTAAGACAGATCCCCATCTATGATATATCATTTGCTTTCAATTTTGATATCTAAAATGAATCAAAGTGTTGGGATTCAAGGTGAGTGAGAGTGCCTGATCTTAATTTTACTACGTTTTTCTAATGTGTCTTGAAAACTGATTTATATTTTGTTGCCTCTGTAAAATTTGACATGCGATTTCAGTTGTCTATAAACTCTCTACACTGGTGCCACATAATCTAAGCCTGAAGCAGACATTCTATCTTAGCAATGATTCCCTCAAAATCTGTCAGAAGGCGGCAAATTAGAGAAGGTGAATGACAAAAAGAAAGCATTCAACAAAACTGTCTTATATAGAGTCAATAACTTCTACCTGATCATGTTGTTAGAGCCACTAGAATTGTATTCTGACCTACCAGCACTGAGAGGCAGAGACGTGGCCCTCATGCCCCATCCAGTAAATACGAGAAAATCATCAGTGAATCTGTCCTCAGTCCTAATAAGAAAAGGAAACTCTAGTACAAACACACTCAAAAACTGCTAGAACCATTTTTTTTCCCAATGGCTTCAGAGTCCTGGGTTGTGCCGGAGAAGAGAGCAGGCCTTCCTTTAGTCTTTCAAGAGATGGATGATTCCAGGGCTGACTCTCCTCCAAGCCAGCAGTGACTGCACACCCTGACTTGACTGCAGAGGCAGAAAACCAAGGGTCCTCTTTTTGGTCCATTAAGCTCACTTTCCTGGATCAAGCACTATGTCATCTTCATAGAGGACTGAATGGTGGTCTTCAAAATGTGTCCAGACCCTATCCCACTAATAGGTGGTTTCTTACATAATAAATGGGTGAAAGTTGTCTGTTTAGGAGTGGGTATGTGCAGAGGAAGGTCTTCTCTTGGATTATCTTGGTGCATGCATAGTTTGACTACGTTTCCGTATAATTCAGACTGAAGGGGAGAAGACACCAAGGAAAGGAGGTACCATTGTGACCATGTGGTAGAGCTTGCATTGACACTCTGTGTTTGACAAATTATATCCTTTGAAATGCATTTTCACAGAACTTCAAAGCATTTTTATCACCCCTGGAGATAGTCCCATACAGTTTTTTACATAAGTGTGTGACTTTTTAAATTGCCGAAGTTCACCCTTAATGAATGAATTCCATGTCTTCTGTTGTTCTGATCCATGTGCTTCAGGATCAATCACGATTCCTTTGTTTGAGCAGGCATCCTTTTATTTTTAAGTTCTGCGTTTTAAATTTGTGTAGGGTGAGTTTAAAGTAATGATATTGGTGAAACCTTGGTAACTTTATTTCTGCCTCTGTGATAAAGCTGTTTGTACATTTCCCTCACATCTCCTGAAGGAAATACAAGGTGGTTTCGTATCTTGAATGGAATTTCTGGCTTGCCAAGTTGGTGGCTTCCAGAACTTTCCACAGTGGTCGAATGACATGCCTTGTCATTAGACGCCCTGGAGTTACCCAGCCTCCCAACAACATTTTCTTTAATTCTCACAATAAAATGTGTTGAAAACAGCTTGTAGTTAATGAATTTTCTCTTGTTAAGAGTTTGAGAGCCATTTTAAATATAATATGGCATTTGATTTTATCTCTTTTCCTGTGTCAGCTCATGACATTTCAATGGAGTTGTTTATCTATTTTTGGAGTGAGAGAAGAATGGGGGAACTTTAGATTATGTAGAAGGAAATGAGAGGGAGCGGGGTATGAAAAAAGGTGGAATGAGACAGAAATCATTATCCTACGTACATGTATGATTACATAAATGGTATGAATCTACATCGTGCACAACTGTAGAAATGGAATGATATACCCCATTTGTGTACAATGAATCAAAATGCAGTCTGTAAAAAATAAAAAGATAAATCAAAAAAATTTTAATTTTATTTGTTCAAAGAAGTTGTATATGACAATAGAATATATTCATATATTTTGATAGATCATACATAAATAGAGCATAATCTCTCATTTTTCTGATTATACATATTGTAGGATCATATCAGTCATGCAGTCGTAGATGTACATGAGGTAATAATATTTGCTTCACCCTATAATTCCTACTCCCATACCCTTTCCCCTATTTATCTCATTTTTCAATGGACTCAGAATATCTTTTTCAGGTACTTAGTCTGGTAATCTTTAAATTTTACTCATGATAATAATGAACTATTTTCTCATGTGTCTCTGTTTCACATATATCCTAGTATTGAGAAGAGGACACAGGAGCACAACTTTGACGTGGTTCCATTTGTGTGTATTTCTCAGTTCATTAGGTCTGAGTTCATTAGGTCTCATTATTGAATCCCCTAGAAAAGAGTTTTAATCATCTCTTTGCAATTGAGTCTGAGACTGCATGAAATTTATTTTACCTTAAATGCTAGACAGGAATCAGTCATGTTTGTTTCTTAGCACTTTTTTGATAGCCCCACTCATTGTGGCTAAACCAGTTCAGAAATAAAGAAATGGTTCATCTATGTGTTGCTGGTTCTCTGGACTCTTTTCTGAACAATAGGATTGTTGTGGCTTTCCTGCTCCAATATTCCATGTTTTGATGATTATGGCCCATCAACTGGATAAAGTTAAGGTTGCTGTGGGATAAACAAGACCTAGATTTTTAAAGTTCACAACCATGAAGGTCTCTACACCACACTTTAGCTGCTTTCCTGATAATTTACCATTTCTCCCAAACACAGTGGTATTAGAAGGAGGACATGTGCAGGCAATTAGGTTATATGAGATCATGCAGATGGACCTCTAAGGATGGGATCAGTACCCTGGGAAGGAGAGTAGAGATGCCAGAGCTTCCTCTCTCTGCCAAGGGAAAACACATCCACGAGGTGTCCACCTCAAACTACCAAGAGGGTCATCAACACGGTCTAGATTTCTGGCACCATGACCTAGACTTTGCACCTCCAGTCTGTCAGTAATTGACTGTATTGGTCCACATACCCAATGTGTATTGCAACAGCAGCCCTGTTGACTGAGACTTACATTCATCCATGAATAGAGAACAACACAACCAGTGAGGGAAACTAATATCCAGAACTCATGGTTTGGATATGAGTATTCCCCCAAAGGCTCCATTGATAGATGTTTCTTGTTTTTTTTTTTTTTGTTGTTGTTGTTGCTATTTTCTTCTTTTATTTTTGAATTTTTAATTAGTTCTAATTTGTTGTATATGACAGGGAAATGCATTTTTGCATTTTGATAGATCATACTAAATAAAACTGAACTATGGTCATATCTAATAGTGCATAATAGTAAGGTTCATTTTGATGTATTTATAAATGTGTATAACTTGTTTTCCATTTCAATCTCTAGTACTTCCTCTTCTCCTCTCACTCCCTCCTTTTGGTCCCATTTCTCTACTCCACTGGTACCTTCTATTTATTTATTTTTTAAAATTGGTGGTTTATAGTTTTGGCTTAAAGTGGAATTCATTTTGATATTCTCATACATGCACCTAACATGATTTCATCAATTTCATTAAACCATTCCCTCCCTTTCCTATCCTGCCTCCCTCCCACTTGAATCCCTTCATCTTATCCACTATTGCCTTTTGTATTTGAATTCTTATTTTGACCTGGCTATTGGGAACTATAGGAGATGGGACCCAGGTGAAGTGAGTAGGCACTTGGGGGCATGCCCTTGGGGACTACATCCAGTCCCCAGTCCCATACTCTCTCTTACTTTGCTTCCTGTGTGCCATGAGGTGAATAGTTACCTCTGCCACACCCTTCCACCATGATGTTTCTTTATGGCTACAGGCTTAAAGTAATGGAACCATCTGACCAGGAACTGAAACATCTGAAAGTAGGAGTAAAAATAAACATTTCTCCTTTAAGTTGATATTTTCAGGTATTTTGCTGTAGCCATGAAAAGCTGACTAACCCAGCAGCACTGTATTGTTCTCTTGTACATAAGAAGGCAAGGAGAAGCTACGTGGAGAAATTAACAGTTGAAAATAGGCCTGATGAGTGTCAGAAGTGAACTATGTGTTTCCATAGAGAATCAACCACACCCTGAGAACTCCAAGACTCTTGTCTCCACAGAGAACTCCTACCTTGAATTTTGGGACTGTATATCCAGCTGCCTGGATGACCCCATGAGGATATCTAATAGGACCCTTAAATACAAATGTCCTATGAATAAATGGCATTAATGCTACTGAAAATTCGGTCCTTGACTCCAAAGCCAATTCATGCCAATTTAATAATGAGGATGGGGTTTTGAAAAAAAAGGAAAAAGAAGGTTTGTTGCTTTGCACGTGGGACTCCAGTCCCAACGGCTGGGGTTCTGTCCATCTCCCAGGGAACGGGGCCTTTTAAAGAAGCTCTTTAGAGGCTGCATTACAGGAGAGCCATGACACGGGTCCCAGGTTGTTGTAAGCAGTGAGTGAGAGAGGAAACAAGTTTGGTTCCAACGAGTGGATATTATACATGCAATGCACACTCAACTTAACATTTCTAATAATAGCAAGTCACAAATACATTGAAGATTCACTCCCTTGTTCACCTACAGTCCAATCCTCGTGAAGTTACCCCATGAAACTTCTCTTAGCCAAGAAGTCAGTCAGCAAGACCGAGGGGATTCTTCTCAGCTGTAGTATTTCTCAGCTCCTTGGATGTCTTCAGATGTTCTCAGGTGTCTGAGAAGCCAGAGGCTGGGTGGCAGTTGTCACTGTGGGAGAGGTGGTCAGTCATATGGCCTCAGTGACAATGGTCAATCAGCAATCAGTGATGGAGTGGACAGCAGCCAGGGCAGTCAAAACACAGACAAACATGGAGTCCTCTGGTCATGGTGCTGCTGACAGTTTGATCTAAAAGTCCAGGGGATTAAGTAGGGATTATCAGCCCAGTCATGCTCTGGTCTTCATTGATAAATACCAGAACACGAATAGACTAGGAGCCACCATTCAAATCATACACAAAGATTCATATCGGCATTGTTCAGGAGAGTCATCCTGCCACACATCAAGTTTGTCACCAGATGCCTTTATTTTAGTTTTCCAAGTTCAGGCAAATAGCAAACACAGCTTATTATTACTGCCTAACACACAATGATAGCAATTCCTATTATTTCCTTGTCTCATTACACAGGTGCACCATGATTGTGTGCTGAAATTCACTTGTTAATTTGGGAGACATTTACTTCCTAGACCTTCTGGCAACATCTCCTTCCTTTGGTGGATGTGTGCTCAAGGACGGATAAATCAGATGGGGAAGAAAAGTAATTTTGTTTCCTGCCTCCAGGTTAGTGAGGAAGAGAAGGAGACAAGAGAGAAAAAGCAAGTTTCTTTTAAAATAAGGCTCGTAGCAGAGCAGTAAGGGCTACATTCAAAGCATGAGGTGACCACTGTTACAATCTGGTCTCTCTGTTTTTCCTGAGGACAGATCTGTGTCCATCCAACATCCAGAAGGGATTGATACTGCTGTTTACTGGTGACAAGTTCTGTTTTCTCAAATGTTGAAGTCTGAACATTAGAGAAGCATGGCAAGGGAGGTGAACTATGCAGGTTTTTATTTAACCTTAATAACACAGATTTCACCCAGGAGGGAGAAGGGGACCATGGCTCATATTCTAGTACCCCAAGAAGTGAGCACACCCTACATCTTTTAGAGACTATGGTTTCCTTTGTTCTGGTCTTTACCTCCTTATCTCTCTCCTTCCTGCCTACATGACTAGGTCTCAGGAGTTGCTGGTGACATAGCAAAAAGGGTGAAGAGCAGATGGCAGGGGAAAGGACCAACTGGAGATTCAGGTAGGGACCCCGGAGCTTCAAATAGCAATTCCAAGCCTGCAGCATTTTGGGAGGGGTTGTTCTGCAGGTAACCTTGGTGACGAAAAGTACTCTGGAGATACTGACGTTCCAATATCCCAAGGGCGGTCTCCAACTTCCCAGACTCTGAAGTTCTCCTTACCTCAATTTGACCAGATTTCCTATTCTGCACTAACAGTCTGTCCTCAGTTTGTCTTTGAGATGTCGAGCATCCCTCCACAGTCATGTCAGTCATGGAAACCAAGGTCTCTCAGACAATGCTTTGGAAACAGGGCAGGCGTCCCCTATCATTTCATCGTGGTTAAGCTGTGAGGAAGACAGATGCAGAAGACCAGCTATACCATGTCTTCCAAGAGAAATCTGTCTAACTGACCCTGAGACCTGAGTTGAGATGAAATCAGATTTCCTGCTTCTTTTTAGCTGTGGGAGTTTGGCTGTCTGCAGGCCTTACCAGTTTGCTTCTTTGTGCTTGTCTCACAAATGTGAAGGAAAATAATCCAAGGAAAATAACGGAATGCCTGAGTAAACAGTGGGATTTATTGAAGTGGGAAGAGAAGACAGCATACCCATTTTGGTTTGCTAAACCAACAGTTTATATATTTTCAGTATATGAACTTCGGCTAAAACCCACGTTAAAAGGTATTGAAGAATAACTGTGTTCCACAGCCTCTGCGTTTGAATCCTTCACTCAGAATCAGGTTCACTCCCACTTCCATTCCCCCTGCCTCTGGGCCAAAGCAGTTGGTGGGAATGTCTCTACAGGTTAGATTCATGGAGTTTTCTTCACATTTGAAGAAAGGTCATGATGGGGCCCATTCCTGTTCCTTCCTGTTAACCTCATGGGGTTAGCCTCATGCTGTGGTCTTTGCATTTGAACAAGACCTTCCTTGGGGCCCTGTACTCAGCCTTCCTGACCATTGACTATTCTTCTTCTGCACCATTGTGACAGCTCCGGGTACCTTTATAAAACCACTTACTGCAGCCCCTTCACCTGCTGTTCTACTCTGTCTATATGATGCCAGAGCCATTTTGTTCCAGAGCATAATGCTCTTTTCAAATAGGATGAGTGTGATAAATTTCTCTGACATCCACTTGCATCCTCGAGGGGCAGAGGGGACAGGCAGGCACTGGTCATCTTCATGTTCTTTTTATCACCCCCCATGCATCTCATGGGTGGCTTTGGTGGTGTCTCTGTTTACTGCTTAGAGGATGCAGGGGAGGAAGTGCAGACATGCACAGCCTCAGCAGGTTACCCACCTGGTCTAACTGCTCTTCTTTATAAAACTATGAAACATTTTAGATTTTAATAAGAGCAGAAACAATACAATAATAACATTTAAAAGACACCACTACTTACCAATTGCCGGAAATACCAAATGCTGATGTTCTTTTCTATCAGCTTTGTGTCCTTTTTCCTCTGTATGTGACTCTCCCAGGGGAAATTTGACCACATGGAATTCATTGCCCCTAAAATATGCAGTAACATTTTGTCTCCAGCAATGAGTAAAGTGGAATGGAGTTTGGTTCGAATGAGTGGGTTTTATTCATGCAATACACACTCAACTTAACATTCCTAATAATAGCAAGTCAACTTAATATTGGTAATAATATTAAGTAACAAATACATTAAAGGTTCACCCTCCTATTCACCTAGAGTCCCATCCCCTTGGACTTACTCAATGCAACGTCTCTTAGCAAAGAAGTCAGTCAATAAAACCAAAGGGATTCTTCTCAGCCATAGCCAATCTCAGCTTCTTTGATGTCCTCCAATGTCCTCAGATTGTCTGATGCATCTGTAGGCTGGATGTTCAGGATGGCAGTCGTGGTCACTGGAGCGGTGGTTATTCTTCGAGGCTCAGTGACATTGGTTGATCAGCCATCAGCTATGGTGTGGACGGGGGCCAGGGTAGTCAAGTGACAGACTTGGGGTCCTCTGGTCATGGTGCTGCTGATAACTTGCTCCAAAAGTCCAGGGGTTTAGGTAGTGATTTTAGTCTAGTCAAGTTCTGGTCTCATAGATAAGGGTTCATATGGACATTGGTCAGGAGTATAAGTCTGCCACATACCTGCCATCCTTGACATGTTCAGGCAAATACCAAATACCACTTATCATCACTACATAACACAAGACTATAGCAATTCCTATTATTTTTCTTGTCTCATTACACATTGCTAAGCACAATGTCTATTCTTTTCTCATTTTGCCTCACTGCACAATCCCCTGCCAGGATGAAACAAGCCAGGAGGCTTTGTCCTGGAAAAAATCCTAATGGGAAATGCCCCTGTGGCCCCAGGTGCCCAGTCCTGTGCTGCCCAGTTTCTACCCATTTATTCCTCTGCATTGAAGCCAACTGAGGGGAGGGGATTTACAAAGCAGAGGCCTCTGTGGTTGCCCAGAGGGTGGAAGAATCTTCCTCATTTACAGAACAAGTGCTGGAACTGGATTTGATTGACAGCATAGTCTAAGCATGAGCCTGAATGATTTCTGCTCACATGTGTAAGTTCATGACCCACAAATGACAGAGGCACGAGACAGGAAGAAAATCTGGGATCAGCAAGCTTTCTTTTATCCTGCAGCATAGTGCATCTACAGGAGTGGGAGGGCTCATTCTCTGGGTATGGAGCTTGCCCCCCCACCCCGCCCAGCAGAAGGAATATAGGTGTTTATAGTGTCATTGGAGCCTGCGAACCTGCTGTTTTGACAGTCAGGGGCTAGTCATACAGGTTAGAACTTTAACTTAGGAAGGTAGTTGTAAAAAAGTTGAAATTCATTATCTGGGGAGAGAGGAGATCAGAACCTGAGAGAGGAGAACTCAAATCTTGCCCATTGCTTTTCTTTCTCTGGGATTCATAGTTTCTCAGAGTTTCAATTAGTCCATTTAGGACTACTTTGTTATAGGGAAAGGTCATAGTTTATGGCCCATCATTCAGTATTTGCTCCTTTCCTTTAGGGCCTATTGTTACTAGGAAAGGAGGTACTGGGAGAGGTTTAATTACTGGCTAATTTCCCCTCCTCCCAAATCTCACTATCCCTCAATTATTTTGGGGGAGCTGTCTTGTAGGAATATTATTTTCCATAACCTTTCAACATGGTCACTGGCCACTCTTTTGTCTCCCAGAAGGAGACGGTGTTCCACAGGGAGTTTCCAGTAAGGACGCCTGCTGCTTGTGTTACCAGGTGAGCCTGGGTCCTCTGAGCACCGACAGATTATTGCTATGGTTTTACATGATTTGGGAACACATGCTTTCATTTTCCCTCTCCTTTCATTTTTTTTCTCCAGAATCATAGCCACCTGCAATATTAGGGTAAGAACTTTCCTGACCATGAGGTAGACGTCATGAGTCCTTTGTATATTTTTGTTGGAAGGTATAAAGTAATTTTGAAAGAATAAAGCCACATCTTAGCATTCATTTCCAGCACTTGCTGAAAGGTTTGAGTCAGTGCTCCATTCCAAGGGGCAGAATGAGCATGTGCAGGGGGAAGGGAGGGAGAGAAAGGAGAGAGAAACAGGAGGAGGGATCTCAACAATCATCTGGGCTCACAACATGGAGGGATTTTTCCTGAGAAGCATTTCTCCACGTTGTAGGACAGCTTGTTCAGCCATGGATGGAGCTCATCCTTGGAGCTTTGATCAGTAGACCAGGACTGGATTCCAACACCAACATTTCTGACAAATGCCGAGGCGATGCCACCACTGCTGTGGACCAAGGGATTGTCTGTATTACTGTAGAGTAGTCCCTGCTTTACACTGGGTTCCTTAGTACCATGAAACCCAGAAACCGAGTAATGGTTTCAGAATTCCTTCTCCTGGGACTGACAGAGGGCCCAACCCTGCAGTCCCTCCTCTTCAGCTTGTTCCTGCCTAGGTACTGGTCACCATCCTGGGGAACCTGCTCATCATCCTGGCCTTCAGCTCTGACTCCCACCCTGCTGTATCTGTATAATTTTTTCCTCCAATCAGTTCTTCTATGTCATCTCTTTCATCACAGCATGTTTCAAATGATTATTGTAAAACTTGAAATACAGGAGGAGAACATCATGTTCACAGAAATGCCCTCCCATTCCTACTTAGTCTCCATCATTGGAGGTTTGGAAAATCGTCTCCTTGCAATGATGGTCTGGTACCACTATGTGGCTATTTGTCACCTCCAATGTAGAGAGTCCTCTTGAGTCCTGCCTGTGTGCCCTGCTGATCATACCCTCTCTTCCCATCAGTGCTGTGGATGCCCTCCTCTACACCCTGGTGGTACTGAAGCTGTCCTGCACAGACCTGGAGATCCCCTGCTGCCTCTGTGAACTTGCTCAGATGATTAAACTCACCTGTTCTGACACCCTGGTCAATGACATTGTGGTTCATTCTCCCCTCCCTGCAACATGGGAGATAGTTCTCTCACTGAGGTCATTTTCTCAAAACCTTGAATTATCTGCTCATTTTTGAGGATGCCTTCAGGTGGCGGAAACTACAAAGCCTTTTCCACCTGTGGGTCTCACCTGTCTGTTGTCTTCTTGTTCTCTGGGACAACTTTTGGGGTGTACATTAGTTCTGCAGTGACTGACTCCCCCAGGGAGACTGCAGTGGCTTCAGTGATGTACAGTCTGGTCTATCACGTGCTGAAGCCCTTTACTTACAGACTGAGGAATGGGGGCTTGAAGGAAGCCTTGAGGAAATTAATTAATAGGAAATTTTTTTTTGGTGATTGTCGTCACATATAAAACAGGTGAGAATGCATCTGAATGCCCAACTTTGGCTGTCCTGTAAACTACTTAATATGTTTTTATGAGAAAATGTATTTTGCTATGGATAAATAATATACTTTTTGGAGATGTGTAGTGTAAAAGAAAGAGAGTAGCACAATCAAGGGGAACCTGTCAGTATTAAGGTGCATCAGTTTCCCACAATCAAGAAATTAACACACTAACTAAAAAGACAGTTCTCAAAGAATACAAATGGCCAGCAAATGTATGAAAAAATGTCAGCTCCTTAGCAATCATGGAAATGCAAATGAGCAATGTACTGAAATTTCACCTCACTCCAGTTAGAATGGGAATTATCCAGAAGGCAAATAATAATAAATGCATATGAAAACCTTTGATAAAAAGAACACATACGTTTTTGGTGGGACTTCACATTAGTGAAAGCAAGGCAGGAAACATGAAAATTCCTATAAAGTGTAGGAATCAATTATCTATTAAAAATAAGATTCTCAATGGAAATATCATAGACATTTTTCAAATAAGACAAAAGTAATGACCCATTATATTTTAAATGACTGCCAGTCTCATAAGAAAATAGGAATTAATTCAATGCTGTTTTATTCCCATTAGATTATCAGGACAAAGGCTATGTTCATGGGATAATGTGGAATACCAAGAATTGTATTTGAAACGCATTTATTGTAAGAGAAGAAAAATAATTACCAGACATCATCACCATCACAAAACCTTTTTTATTTTTTAGCTCATCACACAAAATATACAAATACATAGCACTGGCTGTAAATGAATAACTGTTAAATGGTATGATTGATTTTTGAAGCATAAGGCTGAGACTAACAAGAAGTTGTGGAATTCTTCCACTAAGTTTGACCTTTGACAAGGTCAAATGGAAAAACATTTGTGTCATGAATAGTTTCATTGATGAGTTTGTGAAATGTCACCATCATGTCAAACCTGCGATGTCATCTAATTGCATCAGTTTTACAGATATCAAAACTGAGTCTAGTGGATGGTTTTACTACATGGGAAAGACTGACTTGGCAGTGACGGGTCTCAGTGTTTACTTCATAGGACATGAGCACCCACTCCTTTGCCTTTCAGTATCAGTAAGTCTAGAATTTGGCTCTACTCACAAGATCTGGTAGAAGTTTGGTCTGAATACAACCACAAGTCTGTTTAAATACTTTCTTTGTGTTCTTTACCTTCTCTAACTTGCCTTCCTTGAGATTACCACAGACAAATTGCTAAAACAGAGTCTCTGCTACGGGATTAGATTTTGTGGTAACCGACGAAAGAAATTATGTTTAGAGAATTGAAGTCTTATGTCAATTACTGCAGAGCTGGACAAAAGGAGGAGTTGAGATACAAGCCAAATAAAATGCAGGTAGCCATCATGTTATTTAGTCATCACATTAATTTTATGTTTCAATTTTTTCATTGCTGGGATCCACCCAAGGGTCTCATGCAAGCTTGGCAAGTGCTCCAACACTGAGCCATATTCCCACCCTATTAAGGCATTTTACAAATATGTAGTGATAGAAGGATCACGTATTCTGGCTCACCATGAATCTGGTAAGTGTAGTTTACTCTACAAACCCAAGTGAAAAACAAATGATACATCATAGAAGAGAAGGGATCCTACCCATGAGCTTCCTCAAGGCCTCCTTCATGTCCCTGTTCCTCAGGCTGTAGATAAAGGGGTTCAGCATCTGAGGGACCACAGAGTACAACACTGAAGCCACTGCAGCATTTCTGTGTGAGTCAGTCACTGCAGAGCTAATGTACACCACAAAAATTGTCCCATAGAACAAGGAGACTACAGACAGGTGAGACCCACAGGTGGAAAAGGCCTTATACATTCCTCCTGATGAGGGCATTTGCAAGACAGAGGACACAATGTGGATATAAGAGAAAATGATCCCAAAGAGAGGAACACCAGCAAATATTCCAGCTGTAACATATATCAGGATGTTATTGATGAGGGTATCAGAACAGGCCAGCATGATGACCTGATCAAGTTCACAGAAGAAGTGGGGGACTGTCGGGGTGCCGCGGACCCCCAGCCCTTCGGCGTGGCCAAGATGGCGCCTGGCAAGGTGCCAAGGAAGTGCTGAGAACAAAACCAGGTACCTCCAGCAGACTAATACCTTCTGCCAACAAGTGGCGTTATTTGAGGAAGTTAATGTGATTGTTCATGGGTCCTCGTGGACACTGCATGATTGCTATATCCACACTATTGTGCTCCATTACTGTCCATGCTTTTCCCTCGTGATCTATAAGCTGATTGGTTGATGTATGTAATGTAAGGCGCCTGCAAGAGTGGCCAGTGCTGGCCAGCCAGAAGAAGCAGACTGCAGAAAATAAAGAACTTGCCCTGATCCGGTTTCGTGTTTCTCTGCGGGCAGGGGACGCGATAGATGGTGCCGAAACACCCGGGAACGAGAAAAAATATAAGGGTAAGTTCACATAAGTTCTCAAATCAAGAAAAATTAGTCTGAGAGTTCAAAAGGTGAGACGTCTCGAGGTTCGCGGAGCTGCGACAATTTATCACAAGAGGTTCCCCAGAGGAGGGACGATTCATCACAAGAGGTTCCCCAGAGGAGGGACGATTCATCACAAGAGGTTCCCCAGAGGAGGGACGATTCATCACAAGAGGTTCCCCAGAGGAGGGACGATTCATCACAAAAGGTTCCCCGTGGGAGGGACGAGTCAAGTGGTACCAAACTGTGTGCGTGTGTGAGTGAGCGTGTGTGCGTGCGCGCGCCTGTCTTTTGTTTGTGTGTTTAAACTAGTAAACTACCTCGTAGTCATGGGAACGGATCTGTCTAAGATTAGAATGCAGCGGCCTCTTAGAGAACTTTTAAAAAATCACGGAACACCATTGAAGGCAAACACGGCCTTCAAGTTCCTAGATACTGTAGAGAAAGTCTCTCCGTGGTTTTTAGACGAGGGATTATTAAATCTTCCTCAGTGGGAACAGCTAGGAGAGGATCTGCGCGACGCGGAGAGACGCGAGCCTTTGCCAATGGGAACTCTGGCAATATGGTCACTTGTTAAATCTTGTTTGATGCAGCAAGGTAAATCAAAAAACCCTTTTAGGGATTTAAAGGGGCCTTTAGAAGAAGGAAGTCAGATCTTAGAAGAAATTAAAGAGGAACGATCATGTTCTCAGACTTCAGAAAGAGAAAGTTATACGGAAAGAGAAAGTTCTGAGGAAGAACTTACTGGGGAGGAGCTTGAGGAAGCTATGGGAAAGTTAAGCGTGCAACCTGAGCGCCATCTAGCGTCTAAACGGCTTAGTACACCTATTGCCCCCAGAAGGCTTAGTACACCTATTGCTCCCAGTGCACCACCTATGGAGTTTAAGGAAAAGGAAAACCATAGCAGACATAGAGGGTGGGCCTCCTTACAGAATGCTACATATCCAGTATTTGAGGATGCTCAAAATCAAAGATTTCATCAGCTATTAGATTTTAAAATGGTTAAACAGCTAAAAGAAGCAGTGAGCACTTATGGGCCTCAATCGGCTTTTACAGTCTCACTGGTAGAGACCATGATGTCTTTAAATATGCTACCTTTGGATTGGACTAATTTAGCTAGAGCAACCTTGTCAGGGGGACAGTATCTTATGTGGAAAACAGCTTGGCAGGAAATTTCAATGGACACTGCAAGGCGCAATGCAGCTTCAGGGAATCCACAGGTAGACAGAGACATGTTGATGGGAACAGGGCCTTATGAGGGAGTCCAGGCACAGATTAATTATCATCCTGCAGTGTATGCTCAAATTGCTGTGGCTGCTATTAAAGCATGGAAAACCCTACAAGGGTCAGGAGATTTACAAGGACAGTTGTCAAAAGTTACCCAAGGAAGTAATGAGCCCTATGCAGACTTTGTTGATAGATTAATTCAAACAGCTTCTAGAATTTTTGGAGATGCTGATCAAGCAATGCCATTAATAAAACAGTTAGCCTACGAACAAGCCAATAAGTGGTGTAAAGATGCCATCAGGCCATGGAGAAATAAAGACTTGACTACTTATTTAAGAGTCTGCAAAGACATTAATGAGGCCTCTGGAAATAGTGCTGCATTTATTGCTGCACTCGACAGACAAACCTCTGTTCTTGCCACAGCATTAGCACAAAGAGGAGGGAGTAAAAAAGGAGGATCTCCTGGTTCCTGCTTCACATGTGGACAAATGGGACATTTCAAAGCATGTTGCCCTTCCAAGAACAATGGCCAAGGAAAGGGGCCTAAGTTATGTCCGCGGTGTAAAAGAGGAAATCATTGGCTTAGTGAATGTTATTCTGTTAGGGACAATGAAGGGAATCTTTTACCAACTAACCCCAAGTTACAAAAAAACGGGGTGAGGGGCCCGCCCCGGGGCCCACAACAAATATACGGGGTGATTCAACAAGTGCCACGACAGTGGTATCCTCCAACCAAGAAGGAAATGAAGCTCAGGAAAGAAGAGCCACCTCAGGAAGTGCAGGATTGGACATCTGTGCCACCTCCAGACTTGTATTAACCCCTGATATGGGTGTACAAATGGTAGACACAGATTGGGAAGGAAATATTCCGGCAAATTCAGTAGGATTGCTTCTAGGCAGAAGTTCTTCTACCTTAAGAGGTCTTATAGTCCACCCAGGAGTAATTGACCCTGATTTTCAAGGACAAGTTAGGGCTATGGTTTCTTCACTCAAAGGAATTACAGTCATTTCTCCAGGAGATAGGATAGCACAAATGTTAATTTTACCTAGTCAGCATTCCTTGTGGCCTAGTAAGAAGACAATAAGGGGAAATAACGGATTTGGGTCTACAGGAGGACCCTGGGCTAATTTTACTATGGACCTCCAAGATAGGCCAATAATGCAGTTAATAGTGGGACATAAACCTTTTATAGGATTACTGGACACAGGAGCTGATAAAAGTATAATAAGTGAAGCAGTTTGGCCCAAAGGTTGGCCTGTAGTTACAGCTAATCAAAATTTACAAGGTTTGGGTGTGGCTCAATCACCTAACCAGAGTGCTGCTTCGCTGTCCTGGAGGGATAATGAAGGCCATTCAGGGATTTTTCAACCATATATCTGTAAAATACCTATTTCCTTATGGGGGAGGGATGTCTTAACTCAAATGAATGCTAAATTAACAACAAATATTAATTCTAAACCTGTGACACATATGATGAAAAAGATGCAATATACAGAAAATCAAGGGTTAGGTCGAGAACAACAGGGATCACTACAACCCTTGCCCTTACCTCCTCCAAAAAATGATTTCAGAGGGCTGGGTTTTATATAGGGGCCACTGTTATTACACCAATTCCAATAGTTTGGAAAAATGATGAGCCACAATGGATTCAACAGTGGCCCCTTACTACAGTAAAGTTAGAAGCGGCTCATAAATTAGTACAAGAACAAGTACAGACAGGACATTTACAACCTTCCACTTCTCCCTAAAATACTCCTATCTTTGTCATTAAAAAAAAGTCTAGAAAGTGGAGATTATTACATGATTTAAGAGCCATTAATGCACAGATGTTCCCTATGGGTCCTATACAACGGGGATTGCCTTTAGTTACAGCTTTACCTAAAAATTGGCCCACTGTCATTTTAGATTTGAAAGATTGTTTTTTCTCAATCCCATTACATAGAAGGGATTGTTGGCGGTTTGCTTTTACCTTACCTTCTCTTAATCATGCACAGCCTGACCAAAGATTTGAGTGGACTGTGTTGCCTCAAGGCATGACTAATAGTCCCACATTATGCCAGATGTATGTAGATAAAGCCTTAAAACCTACAAGAGACAATTTTCCAGACTTGTTGATTTATCATTATATGGATGATATCCTTATCTGCAACAAAAACAGACAATTCTTGGAAAAGGCTTTACAATTTTTAATTTCCACTTTACAACAGTATGGCTTAAATATTTCTCCAAAAAAGCTACAAATGGGAGAAACTCAAGAATATCTAGGTACTAAGCTTACAGCTACTATGGTAAAGCCTTTAAAATTAACCATTAGAACCGATAAGCTTAAAAATCTAAATGATTTTCAAAGACTCCTTGGAGATATAAATTGGGTTAGGCCATATTTAAAGATTACCACAGGAGAGCTAAAACCTCTATTTAATATACTTAAAGGAGACCCTAATCTCCATTCTCCGAGAGTCCTTACTTCGGAAGCACAAAAGGTTCTCACGTTGGTAGAACAGAGATTGCAATCAGATTATACAGAAAGATGTGATCCATCCCAACCTCTAATGTTGATTATTATCCCAGAACAACATAGCCCATATGGAATTCTATGACAAGGAGGACCTTTACAGAGTATCAATCTCCCAGCATCGCCCACAAAACAGTTACAAACATTTCCTAAGGCAATAGCTCAGTTGATATACAAAGGGTTGGAAGCCTGTATTACCATATTTGGAAGTCACCCTAAGGTCATTATTATTCCCTATACTAAACTACAAATGCAGTGGTTGATTCAACATGATGATGATTGGGCTATTTTATATTGCTCAACCACAGCAACATTTGATAATCATTATCCTAAACATCCATGGATACAATTTTGTAAAAATACTCCAATTGTATTTCCAAAAATTACAAAGACGCAGCCTTTGCATCATTGTCAAACAATATTTACTGATGGATCTAAAAATGGAGTGGGAGCAGTAATAGTTGGAGATAAAACTGAAACCATCATTCTCCCTTCCTCATCTGCCCAAGTAGTAGAGCTTGCTGCAGTAGTCTTAGCTTTAAATATCATGAAAGATCAACCTTTTAATCTGTTATCTGACAGTTATTATATAGTACAATCAATACCTTGTTTAGAAACTGTGCCTTATATTCCCGATGGATCCACAGTTGCTCCTTACTTTCGAACCTTGCGTGCCCTAATTTTAGACCGCAAATACCCCTTTTATGTAGGACATATTAGAGCTCATTCTGGCCTACCAGGACCACTTGCCAAAGCAAATGCTAAGGCTGATAAAGCCACAAAAACCATCTTTGCTTTTACACTATTCGAACAAGCTAAGATGTTTCATTCACAATTTCATGTTAATTCTACTACTCTTAGAAGAAAGTTCAATATTTCTAAAGATATTGCTAGACAAATTGTTAAAACATGTCAACATTGTGCCACCCTATTGCCAGTACAGTCTGTTGGAGTAAATCCCAGAGGACTGTTACCTAATCATATTTGGCAAATGGATGTAACTCATATTCCTGAATTCGGTACTGTAAAGTATGTACATGTTTCAGTAGACACCGCTTCAGGAGTAATTATGGCCTCAGCTCACACTGGTGAAAAGGTTAAAGATGTTATACAACATTATTTACAAGCATTTGCAGCCTGGGGCATTCCAAAAATCATCAAAACTGATAATAGGCCAGCTTACACATCCAAAAGTTTTCTTCTATTCACAAAAAATTTTGGTATACAACTTATCACAGGAATTCCTTATAATCCTCAAGGACAAGGAATAGTGGAACGCACTCATTTAACATTAAAAAATTGTTTAATAAAACAAAAAGGGGGAATAGGTGCTGACTTTAGAGCACCTAAAGACAAACTAAATTTAGTACTTTTTATTTTAAATTTTTTAAATGTGGACAAAAATGGAAGCACGGCTGCAGAGAGACATGCTAATCCCACAAGTACTCAAATGTGGGTAAAGTGGAAAGATATTCTCACAGGTACATGGAAAGGTCCAGATCCAGTTCTTTGGTGGGTCCGAGGGTCTGTTTGTGTCTTCCCACAGGATCAGCAAACACCAATTTGGATACCTGAAAGGTTGACCAGACTGGTGCATCAAAGTAATGATGAAGAACATCGTGCTGATAAGCGCCCTGCTAATGATGATGTTGACACTGGTGAAGACACGAGAATTATGGGCGATAGTTAAAGCCTGGCCATATCCTTTACCGTTAACTAATACTTCCTCTTTACTTCCTCCATTGTTCACCACCAATGCGGCTACAGGATTACCCACCACGTCTTTTGATCCAGATACTCATCTATATAATTTTTCCACTTTCTCCCTTCCTGGAACCTTGTGCTTTGATATACCTGAAGATAATGCTATTAGTAGTAATGACTTTAACCCTTGTATTGTTCTCCAAAAGCAGGTACAGGGTTTCTTTACATCCAAGGATTCTCCTGATGATCTACCCCAAGGCTATACTACGCTTGGTGTTCACCTTAGTAATGGTACACAAATAACCACATCAATGGAATATAGGGAAGGGGCAGCCACTTTGATTACAGGACTTATACCTCACAGATTACCACTTCCCACTAATGGATTTAAAACTCCTAGACTTTTTCCTCCATGTAAACCAAAATTTTCCACACTTCCTACCTGGACAGGTTGTCAAGATGCTGAGCAAACAGCCCCAGTTCAACATGGATTTTTCTTCACACCAAATTTTACTTCTCAGCGTACTACTGATGACTTTCATGATTATGACGACAAATTTGGCGGAAGGCGCACTAACCCCTTTGATAATTGGTTGCTATTTACCTCGACTTCAGGATATACTAACTTACAACCCTTTTTTGCTCTTAAAGGAGGTTCTTTCAGGCAATGCGAATGGACTTCTAGGAAGTGGACTGGAATTGACAAGAGTGGAGCCAAGACTACTACTAATTGTACTCAAAATCTTTCATTCTTGTCCACCCCAGTCTGTGTGTTCCCTCCTTTTATGTTTTTACTAACTAACACTAATAGCACAAATCTTAATTGCTCTCAATCTAGATGCTACCTTTCTCAATGTTGGAATGCTACCAATTTCTCCCGAGCGGTCATCATGCGAATCCCTACTTTTCTGCCTATGCCAGTTTCTGTTACAGATGATGAGTTGCCAGTATTGCTTTCCAGAAATAAGAGGGACTTTGGAATCACCGTAGCAGTCATTACCACCATAGTTGCATCAGCAGCAGCAGCCGCCGCAGCAGCTGTAGCCTTGACGACATCAGTACAGTCAGCAACTAAGCTTAATGAAGTGGTCCAACAGACAGCTACTGCTCTGTCTACTCAACAAACAGTGGATCAACACCTAAAAGCAGGACTACTTTTGGTGAACCAGCGTGTGGACTTACTTCAAGAACAAATGGACCTTTTACAAGAACTGTTAAGCGTGGGGTGTATTTATCATCTGCCGGGACTGTACATTACACCTGTAGCTTATCATAATCTTAGTTATGCAGCAAATTTGTCTAAAATCATATCTACTCAGCTACGTGCCAATTGGTCTTATAAATTTGATAATCTTACTGCCATTCTTAGATCACAAATTGTTAGCCTTAATTCTACTAGAGTTAATGTAGCCCCTATATCTGAAATGCAAAATTGGTTATCTTCTTCCTTCAGTTTTGTAAAGCAATGGACAGAAATGGGAGCATTGTGTGTGTTTATGATCATTGCAATTGTCTTCCTCACACGCTTTATCATGCGTATACACCAAGTTCATGCCAGAGATCACATCATTTTCCATCAAGCCATGATGGCCTTAGAGGCTGGCAGCTCTCCTCAAGTCTGGCTGAGCATGCTGGATCGGTAGTCGACGACGGGTAAGGAAGGAGGTAACCGCGTACCGACCTAAGACAGGAGCTGTAGCATGCTCTGCAGTTATCCGATGACGGGTAAGGACGATGGTTGACCACTCCGCCTAAGACAGGCACGATCCCAAGCCAGCATTCTTTTAATAAATAAAAAAGGGGGAGCTGTCGGGGTGCCGCGGACCCCCAGCCCTTCGGCGTGGCCAAGATGGCGCCTGGCAAGGTGCCAAGGAAGTGCTGAGAACAAAACCAGGTACCTCCAGCAGACTAATACCTTCTGCCAACAAGTGGCGTTATTTGAGGAAGTTAATGTGATTGGTCATGGGTCCTCGTGGACACTGCATGATTGCTATATCCACACTATTGTGCTCCATTACTGTCCATGCTTTTCCCTCGTGATCTATAAGCTGATTGGTTGATGTATGTAATGTAAGGCGCCTGCAAGAGCGGCCAGTGCTGGCCAGCCAGAAGAAGCAGACTGCAGAAAATAAAGAACTTGCACTGATCCGGTTTCGTGTTTCTCTGCGGGCAGGGGACGCGATAGGGGACCTCCAGGTCTGTGCAGAAGGACAACCTTAACACCATCAGACTGTGCAGCAGGGCATCCACAGTGCTGATAGAGAAGGATAAGAGAATCAGCAGAACACACAGGCAGGGGTTCATGATGGCTGTACCTAAGGGGATGGCAGATGGCTGCATAGCGGTCATAAGCCATTGCTGCGAGAAGAAAGTTTTCCAATCCAGCAAAAATCAAGACAAAACAGACCTGGCTGAGGCAGCCTGTGTAACTAATGGCCTTTCTCTTTCTCTGGATGTTCACCAGCATTTGGGGGATGGTGGTTGTGCTTATACAAATGTCAGCCAAGGAAAGGTTGGAGAGGAAGAAGTACATGGGAGTGTGGAGGTGGGAGTCAGAGCTGACAACCAAGACGATGAGCAGGTTCCCTAGGATCGTGACCAGGTACATGAACAGGAACAGGCTGAAGATGAGGGGCTGCAGTGCTAGGTCATCTGTCAGTCACAGGAGAAGGAATTCCGAGAAAAGGGACGTTTCTAGCTTTCATGTTGTTGAATAAGCTAAAGGATAAGATACAGTTGAAATATGATAACAAGAATGGAAGGCAGCGGCAATATCAGTTAAAAAGGTGTTAAAACTGTAAACTCTTGTTCCCACTCCAAAGTTACTGATGATAAATTCTGGGCATGAGGACTAGCAGTCTATGCTTCAACAAATCCTCCAGATGGTTTTGATGTATATTGAGCTTTGAGAACCAGTTCAACAAAAACAAACACTTGATCATCTGTATCTTGAGCTCAAATGACTGTTCAAATAGTTACCTCTTCTCCTTCCTCATACAGTTGTTTTTAGCTCAGCCTTCCTTTTCCCTTCAGTCCACTCTCCACTGAGTACCAGTTCTTTCCATGAGTTGTGCTAAGTGCAGAGAATAATTAAAAGGATAAGGCTTTTCAAACAGAATTTTGCTATTTCTTGAATAAACAAAGAGATAACAACGACATTATTAACTGTCGGCTAGAACCATGGTTCACAAAGTATGGAGTCTTTCAAAATCACTTTAAGATCTTGCCAAATTGTAGATGCATTAGCTCACTCCATCATTACCATCTACAAGTCCCAGCAAGTGCTCACAATGACTGGGACAATCTCAGAATGTCTCACTGAGGAGCTGAATCTTGACCAAGCTTTGCTAATGATTCTGGATAACAGAACATGCATTCCTGAATAATCACTCTGGTGTCCTAATTTACCTTTGTAATTTTAGTATTTTCTTTGGGAGCAAAGCCTAAAGACATTCCCTGGCCTTCAAGGTTTTTTGACTTCTCCCCATGAAATTAGTGAGTGGCATTGTTCCATGTGTCCACCTGAAATCTTGTCTCTATACTTGGAGCTTGGAAGACTGACCTATGAAAATGCAAGTCATCTCCTTTAACATTAATTCTAGCAGGAGCTGGGCAACTCCATCCATGAGCTTTTGTCTCAGCCCAAGGGGATTCTTTTCTTAAGGTAATAGGAACATAGGATTTTTAAAATAGAGCAACTAAATGAGAGAAAGACTGAAGTGCAAAATCTCATAAGAAAACAGGTGGAAATAAAAATGATTCTCTGTTCTTCAGAAGACAGAGGCCTCAAAACACAGAATTATTACATATTTATGAGATACATATAATTAGGGTGCTACCAGGAGTGTCCCTGCAGACCAGTTGTCCCTCTACAGGGTGAAACAGGGTTGTCAGTTACAGCAAATACAACTAGAAGTAATATTGGGCATGGATACATTCTAATCCATGCTCCAGAACATGCTTTGTGAATGGGTAAAAATCTCCAACTCTCCAAGAAGCCGGATGTTCTACATGGACAATGGGAATTGCATCATGGTCATGCTCATTAGCTGGACTGTGGTGATCATTTTGCAATACATGAGTATATGGGATCCTCACACTGTGTATCTGAAATATGTTTTTCTAATTAATTATGCTTCAATAAGCTGAAAAACTGAAGGATGATGAGAAATGAATGGAACAAAAGCCATCAGCACAGTTTAAACTATGTGGAACCCTTATACAGACATTTCTTACTGGGTTACGTTTTTCTCTCATGAATATTTATACCTGGCACCTCACATTCCTCAGAAAAAAAGCAATGTGTAGGAACAGATGAGGGAAAATGACAGAGAACATAACCTATATGATAAATGCACTTACCAGGGATGCATTTATGTGAGGAACTCCCCTCTGGGAGTGCTGGTCATGTAGAACAGTGAGTGAAGAATCATCAGTCATTACAATATTCTTTTGCCAAGGTTATGTGATGAAGCACATAACAACTAAACTGAATTAAATAATATGTGAATTACATATACGAATCTCACCAAAACTTACTTCCAGTGCATTCACTAAGGGACTGCATGTTACCTGGTGGACTTCAAGAAGAAGGAAGCTCAGTGCTTCATTGGTGTATTGGTGATAGATGATGCATGCTCAGGAAGTGCAGACAGATTGAGTCAGCAGGTCCTGGTCAAGAAGGATCACATCTCTAGGAGGAGGCTCCTGTGCTGCTTCTCCACTGGGGCAGGGCTGTGCAGTGCGGTAGCCACAAGCTGACTCTATGCAGTTTCTGTACCCCTGGGGCTCAATATCCAGAGCTCCTTGTTATACTAGCAATTTTACTGCCCTGCTGATCCCTGGGGTGCATAACCTTAAGATCAAAGAAAACAGAAGACAGGCTTTCAGGCTGGCAGGTCCCCTGACCCCAGAAGCCAGGTGCAGATCACCCAATTCTCTCCACCATTTCTACTCTCCTCTGCCTTGAGAACACAGCACATAGCATTTTCCAATAAATTGCAAAGTTCTGCTTTAGCTTTAAACAAGTGTCTCTATCTATTGAAGATATCAAGCATCTTGACATCATGATTTGCTTTTAGGTGTGAAATATACTTCATATGTGGGGTATAAATTACATGACTACAAATAGAGCTAAGAGTCTTTAAAATAAAAATAGATGTTTCTCTTATTGTCATTGATGACACCTGAGACTTAATTTTTTTTTCTGGAGACCTTTGTTATGTTTTTATTAGTGCATTATACTCAGTTATAAATAACATGTGGGTTCATATTAACACAATCATACATGCCTTGCTTATAATTTGCTCCATTTAATTTCAAGAACTTCTTTCCTTCCCTCCTCTCTCCTCCTGTTCTACATCCTCTATTCTAATGATCTTTCCTTCTATTTATTTATAGTTTTTTATGTTTTAATTTGTGCTTGATAGCTATGCATAAAATGCAATTCACTGTGATATATTTGTTTGTGTACATAGTATAATTTTATCAATTTCATTCTGCAGTTCCTCCTTTTTCTCCTCCCTCCTCCTTCCATCTGCATCTCCTTCCACTGATCTCTCTCTTACTTTCAGGGATTCCCCCATCTTTTTCTTTATTTTGGTCTAGCTTCACCACATAAGAGAAATCCTTTCTGAGTCTGGCCTACTTCACTCTCAGTTCTATCCATTTACCAGCAAATGCATGATTTCATTCTTCTTTATGGCTGAGTGAAACTCCATTTTGCGTATGTCCCACATTTCTTGATGCATTCATCTGCTGATGTGCACTAGCAGATTCTAATCTACTTCCTTAAAGATTGCCAATGTCATCACAGTTCACTTTCCTTCACATAAGGAAACTGTGAACTGAGATTCAGGTTCTTCAGTTTAAGATGATTAATTCAAGTACAAACCCAGCAAAAGTTAGTAGTAGTCAGATGTGTCCATACACTTAGTAAATCTGTTTGGATCTCAACCTTCTTCTATGATGCAGAGGTGGAGTTCCATGTCAGTGCCCATTTTAAATCTTCTTTCTATATTTAAGGACATCAATATTTATCTTTATCAACTTGTTTTACCACTTGTTTCCTGTTTCTACATGAACTTACGATTTTAAAGATACATTATTTGAACCAGGCACAGAGGCATACACCTGTAATCCCAGAGGGATTACAGAAAGATTGTTTGCAAGGATTGTTCTTGCATTCAAAGCCAGCCTCAGCATTTAGGGAGGGATGGTGAGTAGAGAGATCTCCTTTGAGGTGTTTTGCTACAAAGTGAGAAGAGACTGCAGCTAGAGCAGACTGAGGGGCTAGAGATCACTTCCTATTATTTTCAGTTCAAGTTCATATACTTTTAGAGTAAGGAGTCAGACTTCACTGGTGAACTTATACCACCATTTTAGGTGACGTCTGAGAAGTCCTAGGTTAGGAAAACTGAAGTGTCACCAGAAACTTCCACCTGAATAGAGACACACAGGAACACTCAGCTATCAAGGTCTCCAGTATTCTGGTCACAAAGGTCCTATCCACCAAGGGGTAGCATCTGAATAAGACCCACACTCTGGGTGCCCAACTTCTTAGGACTCATGATTACTGTTTTGGTGAGGCATTGTTTTCAGTAAGTTCTTGAAGATTCAATCTCTGTGAATTAAATTGACAGGTTGCACATTTTCTTTCCAAAACAGAGAAATAAAAGGAAAGATAAATGTATGGAGAATTTAAAACCTGAAGAAGTAGCAATATTTATAACTGTGTCCTAGAGAAAATCTTAGGAGGAGAAACGCAGAGTCTCCCAGGGTTGGTGTCCAGGCAGTTGTTGCAGCGGAAGAGGACAATACACCCAGCACATAAACCTTGACACCAAATAGGCCTCAAGCAAAGCATGACTGATACCTCAACAGCTGTCACCCTTCAGGAACTTTAAACATTTCATTAGCACTAACTGCTTAGCAAGGGAGTCCCTTGCTGAATATGAGGCCCTCACTAGTTGGTATTTGTTTGAGCAATTCCTGACTTTTCCCAGTGTGATGATGGCTGATCCCACAATGTGAGCTATCAGGGCTGTGTCCCTCACTTCCATTCACCTTCTGCCCAGGTCCATTGCAAGGACCTTCCACACTTGGACACACCTTCCTTCTGTGTGGATCCTAGTCCTCCTTCCTCAGCCATTCCTGTAGCCCCAGCAAACACAACCTCAGGAAAACTATTGCCTTACTTCTCAAAAATAAAATATAGAAGATAGTGTCTATAATTATATAAAGTAATATGGATAGTTATCATTATGAGTATGGGGTGTGTATTCAAACATATTAACATATGCATGTGTTTATAAATATAACTTGTATGTATTAATATAGATAATAAATGAAAGAGATAAACATGAGTGATAATACAGTGCATAGACCGTTAAAATCCAACTTTTTAATAAAGGCAAATTCCAATGTAATTCCCTGAAATTTTTTTATTGATTCTTTCAGTTATATATAACATTATGATACATTTTAACCTAATCACACATAGAATATAATTTACTTTAATTCGGTTCCCAATATGTCCCCCTCCCCCTCCTTTCCCTCTGCTCCAGTCCCTCTTCTCTACTGATTTTTCTGCAAGTTATTTATATTGTTTTTGTTAGGATCTTGTGTATAAATTTGAACTCCCTGAAATTTGAAACTGAGTTTTTATATTACAAAGCAATTTCTTACAGGGTCAACCCTCCATCATGTAGATCCAGGCACCAACTTGCTTAACAAGATCCCTAAAGTTCAAGAAATAAAACCAAGAATCAATTGGTTGGATGCCATCAAATTAAAAAGCTTCTTCACAGTCTAGGAAATGATTAATAATGCAAAGAGAAAGCCTACATAAATAGGGGTCTTTTCCAGCTTCTTCTCTGACAGGGAATCAATATGTGGAGTATATGAAGAACTAAAAAGAAAAAAAAAAACACTAAAAAATTAACCTAATGAGTAAATAGGCAAACAAAATAAACAGATTTCTCAAAGAAAGAAACACAAATAGCCAACAAATTCATGAAAAAATGTTCAAAATCTCTAACAATCAGGAAAATGATAATCAAATCTACATTGAGATTTCATTTCATCTCACTCCTGTCAGATTGGCAATAATCGAGTTTACAAATAATAATAAGCAAATGCTGGTGATGATATGGGGAAAGGATATATTAATATGTATTTAAGGGGCTGCAAAATGGTTAGTACAACCATTTTGCAAGCAGTATGGGAATTCTTCAAGAGAATAGACATGACACCACGTGATTCAGCTATCCCATTCCTCAGTAGTCATCCAAAATAATTAAAATCAGCATACTATGCTGATACCTGCTTACCAATGTTTATTATAGCAAAATAGCCACGTTATAGAATCATCCTATATAAAGGGATAAAGAAAAGGTGGTATATACACACAATGAATTTCTACTCAGTCATAAAGAAGAATAGTCTCGATTCTATTAGTTTCTACAAAGGATTAGGAATCATACCTACTTTTGGCCCAAACTAATGTGTCAATTTGGATCCCAAAATTTTATTTTTCTGACCATGTACTAGTTCTTCCATTTTATATATTATGGATGGAAAATGTAATAAAGGAATTGCATGTTAAAAAAATGAACAGAATTGCTGATATATGGATGGAACAGAGATCATATGATATGTGAAGTAAGCCAGACTCAGAAAGTCAAGGGTCCAAATCTTTCTCTCACATGTGGAAACTGAAGAGAAAAAAAGGAATAAAAAGGAGGATCTCACAAAAATAGAATGGGGATCAATAGAGGAGAAGTGGGAAACCAAGAACCAGAGAATGACTTTGACCAAGTTATCCTGGGAGAATGTATGAATATACCCCATGCCTTCCAAATTTATATATAAAAATAATGCATCAATTAAAAATAAATAAACAGAAGGGAGATCAATAGAGTAGAAGAAGGGCATCAGAGAAGGGATGAGGGAGTAAGGCTGGTAAGGCAGTGGTATTGGGGATTAAGATGAAGAAAACAATGTAACACACACTTATGATAATGTCACAATGAACCCCATCATAATGTATAACTATAATGCACTGAAGATAAAAATAAGCAAATAAAATTTAAAGTGAAGGACAAAATGGCTAAATAAAATGCAAGACACACACACACACACATACACACACACACACACACACACACACACAGAGAAGGAAATTTAATCAGCCATAAAGAAGAATGAAATTATGTCATTTGCAAGGAAATGTAAGGAGCTTTATGTGAGGTGAAATGAACCAGACACAGAAAGTCAAGGGTCGTGCGTTTTCCTCCACAGGTGCAAACTGGAAAGAAAAAAGCTAAAAACAACTTCATGAAAATAGAAGGGAAACCAGAAGAGTAGAGAAGGAGGATCAGGGGAGGGTAAAGGGAAGGAACAGGGCAGGTCCTGGAAGATGAAATTGATCACATGTTCTATGCATGTCAAATAAGTCACAATGACTCCCACTGCTATGCTCAGCAATTTAAAAAGACAGACAACCCCTGAGAGTCAAAAAAGAAATGCAGAACCATAATTTCACCTCACAATCCCCTAATATGAAGAAAAGTGTAATGAAACATTTTTGTATGATCTATCAAAATGTATAAATGCATTCTACTGTCGTGCACAATTAAATAGAACAAATAAAATTTAAAAATTAAAAAATAAATAAAATAAAATATTTAAGGTGGCTAAAAGACAGAAGAAAATGGTGTTCATAAAACCATAAGCTTGGAGAGACAGCCTGTTGATGTTTTTCACCATCACCAACGATCAGCGAAAATATATTGAAATGTTTGTAAAATGTAGGGTAGAAAACGTACAGTTCACAAATATTCAGTGATGGTCAAGAAGAAACACCCTGAGTGTTTGCCTTTCTACCATGTGATAGTTTCAATATCAGTCCAACCAAAGCAAATGTGTTAAAGGTTTAGTCTTCACACTGTGGAACTCTTGGGAGGCGTTAGGACCTTTCAGCGGTGGGATGTAGCAGAAGGTAGTTAGGTCACTGGGGACTGTGCATCTGAAGCGTAGTGGAAAGCCCCCTCCTCTCTAGTTCTTTTGTTTTCTGGTGGCCTCCTCTGCCTCACATTCCCTCCATGATATTCTGCATGATCCCAGTCCAAAGCAACAGGAGAAATGATGATAAAGTAAAACCTCTGAAATGAGTCAAAATAAAACTTTCCTCTTTTTTGACTGATTTATCTGAAGTATTGGTTAAGCCATAGAAAGCTGACTGATGCAATATCTTATCTAATATTTATTAGCAAATTATCAGTGCCCACTTATGGAATACAGCTCCTCATATGAAATGGAATAAGATTTCCTGAAATCATTACTGCATAAATGAAATACGTAATGTAATATGTAAGAGGAGCCCTGGATTCATTAGAGAGATGCCACCTATTGTGGAATCAGGACCCATGCAGTGCAGCTGAGCAGAGACATGCAGAGCACTAAGCAGTGCAGACATGGCCTCAGGGCTCAGGAGTCAGCCACCTCGCATCCTTGGCTTCTGCAGAGTTGGTCTTCAAGGACGTGCACTCTTAGGATCAGAATGAGTGAAACTGTTAGCCTAATGAGGAGCTCTGGATATTGGGGCCCAGCGATAAAGAGACTGCAGGAGTCACCCTGGGGCCACCTCATTTAGCAGCCCTGCCCCATTCAGAAAACAAAGCCTGAGCCTCCTCCCCAAACTGAGCTCTCCTGACCAGGGTTCCACTTAATCATTTGGTCTGCCTGAACTTTCTGAGGTAAAATCTTCCACCTTTAATATCCAAGTCAGTTACTGAGCAACATTCTTCTTGAACCCAACAAGGTAATGAAATCCACTTAGTTAATCCTTTGGAAGTGTGACTCATGTATGTAATGCATTCATTATTTAATTCATTTTATATTTTAATTTTTATTGTTGCATATCAATGAAACCGATGGTGGTTTCATTGTACCACAGTGGCACATGGGTAAAAAATCAGTTTGATCAATTTCACTCCCTATACCTCCCACAACTTCCTCTTCCTCTTCCTCCCAGTCCTTCTCTAAACACTAATGGTCACTGTTCAAGTTTCATGGCATTTATCTCCATTTCCCCACTTTTCCCTCTAGTTTCCACATATGAGAGAAATCATATCATACTTTTTCTCCCTGAGGATGACTTATTTGGATGGACTAAGTTCTGTATACCCTCAAGGTGTACAAGGAGAAGGTTGGATGTATATACACCCTGCAAAAAGATGACCACAATGAAGCTGATGAAAACGTCCCCCATGCAGTTTCCACTGGACAAATAGAACACCCAGGCTGCTCCTAGAGAGGGTGATGTGTCCATCCACAGAGCTGTGCTGGAGTCTGGATCAAATTCAGAGTGTGTGAGAGCAGGATCCCACCAAGTGGTAGGTAAGTCCTTCACAGTTTCTTCTGTGCCCCCTGGGCCAGAGACCACTGCTCTACAGGATGCTTCAGGCTGGACCGTGATTGTCTTAGAAGCATCTGCCTGCTTATAAGATTCTTCTGAATATCTGTAAACCATTGTATTTTAGATGTCTGTGCAATATACTTGTTCTCTCATTTAGCTATTTAAAAATGAAAAGGTGTACCATTCATCAAATTAAGGGAAGAACACTCTTAGGATAATACAGAGGATTTTATAAATAGATTTCCTCAGCTTCCCCTAGAATTAATTGCTAAAGGAGACAAGGACCACAGTACTTGTAATTTTATGAACTTAAAATGTTTTCCTGTCCTTTCTTAGGTACAACTGGATGAATTCCATCTCCCCACTCTGACTACTTTCATGAGTAAAGATGGACATGTATTTAAGGCACAGGGAAAAACTAGAGGCCTTGTTCAGGAAGAAAGAGTTAAAATTGCACAGAATAATGATGATACTTCAGATATCACTCAGAAAAATACATGACTAGGAACCATGAGTTTTTTTGTTTGTTTTTAATGCATTGGTTCTAAAATTCAGCATATATCAAAGTCATACAGGTGGGCTAATTAAAACAATGCTGTCCTTTTCACCAAATAGGATAAGCAGTGATTCTGCAGTGAGGACAAAGAGTTCACATTCATAGTCCTCCAAAATGCCACTGGTGCTGTCTATATACTTTTGACTCTTTCACCCCACAATTTTTCATCAGATTTATTCACAACATGTAACCCAGAAATGAAACAGCTGTTTCAGAATGTCTTCTATTGGGACTGACAGATGAACCAACACTGCAGTCCCTCATCTTCAGTCTGTTCCTGTTCATGTACATGGTCACCATCCTGGGGAACCTGCTCATCACCCTGGCTGTCAGCTCTGACCCCTACCTCCACACCACCATGTACTTTTTCCTCTGCAGCCTGTCCTTTAATGATGTCTTCTTAAGCACATGCATAATTCCTAAGATGCTGGTGAACATCCAAACACAGGATCAGAGCATCACCTACACAGGCTGCCTCTCTCAGGTCTGCTTTGTCATAATCTTTACAGTCCTGGAAAATTCTCTCCTTGCAGTGATGTCCTATGACCACTATGTGGCCATTTGTCACCCCCCGAGGTTTGCAGTCATCAGGAAGCCCTGCCTCTGTGTTCTGATGGAGTTAGTTTCTCTGTCTACCAGCACTGTGGATTCTCTGCTGCACACGCTGCTGTTGCTGCAGCTGTCCTTCTGCACAGACTTGGAGATCCCCCACTTCTTCTGTGAACTTGCTCAGGTCATCAAGCTGGCCTGTTCTGAAATCGTCATCAATAACATACTGATATACATCTCAGTTGACATATTTAGTGGTGTTCCTCTCTCCGGAATCATTTTCTCTTATTCTCACATAGTGTCCTCTGCCTTGAGAATGCCCTCATCACAAGGGAAGTATAAAGCCTTTTCCACCTGTGGGTCTCACCTGTCAGTACTTTGATTATACTATGGAACAGGTTTGGGGGTATACATGAGCGCTGCAGTGACTGACTCCCCCAGAAAGACTGCAGTGGCCTCAGTGATGTACACCATGGTCCCTCAGATGCTGAACCCCTTTATCTACAGCCTGAGTAACAGGGCCATGAAGGAGGCCTCGAGGAAACTCATTGGCAGGACAGCTTCTCAGCTGTGATGTGAAATTTGCTTTGTTCCTATGTTTCTAGAGTCAGTCCAGTTAGAAGATTTTTAATGAGGCAGAATGCCGAGTACTTCCATAACTGCGTTCTTTTACGCGACAGGAAAACCTAATGACCAGATGCTGTTTAACTTCTCTTGAAGCCTGTTATGACTTCTTGTCCAGTTCTCTGATATCCCACACAATTCTTCAGACAATTTCTTTTCTCTGAGTTCACAGGAGCAGAGCCTGAAGGAATGCTTCTAGTTTTAGCAAACTTCGCATTGATGTGCTCTTAGAAACAGGTGAGCTGCAGGGGGGAACAGTCCTGCAAACCGTAAGCAATGCTTTGATTGTTTGTAGAGCAGATTCTCCCTGATCATGTGATTGTGAGAGGGGATGGTGTATTGCATTTCTACTTGCATTTTAAGCTTGTATTTGCTTTTTGATCAGTCCTGTGATGTTTTAACAAATGATATCAACCTCCAACCTGTACCTCATTGCTTGGACTCCGTGAAGCCGAGCTGGATTTGGGGAATGCTATTTTGGAATTTTGTGGATTTGTCTCCAGGAAGGAGAGTTCTAGAAGGTGAACAAAGCAGGGAAAGATGAACACAAGGTCAAGGTCATAGATGGAGACTATCTTAAACCTAACTGCAGGTTAGAGCCACACATATTTCATTTTGCTGGTTGACCTACTATGAAGAAAATGAACTGATATTTTATATTCAGTTAATTACCGAGAATTTCCCTGAAGAAATATATCCCCTGTGATCAGATTGGCATCTTCCCTGCTCAGTTTCATTACTTGTAAAATTCATGTCATTAGATTTATCTCAGTAACTTGAGATGGTTTCGTGATATGGAGGCTTTGTGAAACACAATCGATTCTCAAAGAAAAAGAACCCCCATTCTAACACCTGAGTCAAGAAAGAGAATGTCATTCATTACAAGTCTTCAGAAGGGGGAATGTGCTACTTTAGGGATTAAAGCTACCCTGAGACTTACACAAGGTGGCCTCTTCCAAAGACTTGTTCTCCTGAGTCCCAAGCTGGTTACAGAGGACGCAGATATTGAGCCTGGAGGGAATATTGTGACAGATGTAAAAAAACAGTGTCCTTCTCTTGGTCTACTGATGCGATAACTCACTTTGGAGTCACGCAGGGGACAACTGAATTATAAATTGATAACACCATTTGATATCTCCATCTCGTCTTCCCCTCACTTGTTGATATGCACATACATGGTCAGAGGGGGAATGCTACTCATGTTGAAAGAGGATTTTTGCCAAGCATGATCTCATTCCTTATTTTCTGTGTAGGCATGAATTGTAATAACATAATATTTTATAAGAGAAAGAGAAAGACAGAAATTGGATTGATGCAGGCAATTTCTGATGGTACATATTTTCTCAAAGTATTATTTTTAAAACTCTAATAAATAGTCATCACCCCTCTCTAAGTGACCATACAATTTACTACATAATTTTCTTGTTGTCCTTCATAAACATTCAAGGTCATGACAGATGTCTGGGTCTTGGTTGAGAGTCCATCCTGTTGTTGGGTTTAGCAGATACTCATTGGTTTTCAGTCCTATTTTTACATGATGTGGGGTGACAATAAAAATCAGGAATCCTTTCTGTCATTACTTCTCCTGTTGAAATGTAAGATAGTTTTATTCTTGGGATGCATTTACGGGTTAAAGGGTGTAAGTTTTCCTTTTGGAAGATGAAATGAGTTTTCCTAAGTGTCTGAATTAACTTATCTGCCTTTGGATGATTCTGGTGCTTAACATCATCACAGTCTGGTGAGGTTAAATAATGCTTTGTTAATTTGTACTTCTCTTTTCATGAGGTGGAGTGTCTTTATACATACTATATGAGACTCTTACTTTTCCCATTTTGGAAAATATGTGTTTGAGATATTTCCATTCAGGTGCTTGTCCTTTTGGCAATGTGTAGAAGTTCTATATTTAATTGGAAATTTGAACATTTTTAAGTTATGTGGATGACAATTTATTATTATTTTGTCTGTCTTATTTTGTAAAAGTTTTGAAGCATTTAATATTTGCACACAGGTGGTCAATTTTAAGGCAGCTTATCATGTCAATATTCCCTAATTTTGAGGGCTCAATACTCGATTTCTTCACATTTTTATTGGTGCATTGTAATTTTACATAATAGTTGGATTCAATGTTACATATTCATACATGTACATGATATAAAAATATAATTTGATCAATACCATCTCCATTATTTCCCCTTTAGCTTCCTTCTTCCCTACCCAGTCCATTTCCTCTACATAGATCTTCCTTTATTTTTAATGAGAGTCCCACCCCCATGTTTATTTTCCTTCACCACCTTCAGCTTTTCATAAAAGAGGAATAATATGACCCCTGATTATCTGAGTTTGGCTTATTTCTCTCAACACAATGCTCTTAAGTTCCATCCACTTTCATTCTTCTTTACAACTGACTAAAACTCCATGTGTATAAATACCAGGTTTTCTTTCTCCATTCAGTCACTGAAGGACACCTAGGCTTGATCCATTATTTGGCTTTTATGAATTGTGCTGCTGTAAACATGGGTATGCACAATAGTGACTCTAGTTCTTCAGGATAAATACTGAGGAGTGGTGTCAGTGAATTGCTTGGTGATTCCATCCTAGCCTTTTGAGGAGCCTCTATACTGAAGTCCACGTGGTTGTGCTAATTTACAACCTAACCAACAGTAACAGTGTGCCTTTTCCCCACATCCTCTGCAGCATTCATTACTGCTTGTGTTCCTGAGCTTGGCCATCTTAACTCAATCATTCTTGATAACGAAAGCTGTACTTATTTCAGTACAAAGGATTTGAGTTTTACCTTCTAGTTTATTGTCATGAAATGTTCTTCCTTGACCTTTGCCTCTGAGTTGAAACAAATCCACATTTCTTTTTTTACCACCATTTCAATGATAAATAAACTGTTCATCCTTGTGCTGATTTTCTTCTGGACTCTCTTGTCACAACAATAGGATTGATTACTTGTCTCCCTACACCAAGGTCAATGTCTTCATTATTGTAACACACATGCCCTATAAAAGCAGTTTGCTTTTGGTAACAAACTTCAATTATTTTTTGATACTTTGTACCACAGGTATTCATCTTTTCTGTTAACTTTAAATTTCCTACAAGAATATTGATAACAAACTCTGTAACTTAAATAGATGACCTGTAATATTTAGAAAATAGATATATTGATGCTAATTTTATGATATTGCATAAGGTTGATAGTGAAAATATACAAAGATAATAAACCATATATCTTATACATGCTTAGCCCATATTGATTAAAGAAAATGTTTTAGAAACAGGTAAATATAATATTAAAAATTATCAAATTTGAACCATATGTAAAATGGTTCCTTTGTGACAATTTTAATTTTTGGAAGGGTACATTCTCTGTTATAACTTCTATTATTGAAGAGACAGACATGTAGACATCCTTAAAACATTTTGTTTCTCTTCACTCCTGTTTTAGTTCTTCCCAATATTGCTTCTTAGACTAGTGTTATTCAAAGTCACCTAGAAGGAGATGCATATAACCCAGGGCAGAGGAAAGGGGTATCCATGTGTGACTGGTAGTGAATGCCAGTTGAAGGTTTTCATATGTCAAATGCCACACTTGGTGCATTCGTTTGACACACATTTTATCAGTAAACATTCCCACAGTGATTTTTCAGCTACATTGAAGTGTAAGTGATTTTAATTTGCATATGTTCAAAGTGTACATTATGATGTTTGGATATATGTGTACATTGGATAATGATTTACAATTAGATTAATGAACAAATCTGCAGTGCAGTTCACATTATACAAATAGAACACAACAACCTCTCAGAGTTGATGATTTTTGCCCTTCCCAAAGAGTGTCCTAGAATTTCTGTCACATTCAGGGTACGTGAGACTAATATTAATCAAAGGGGTAAATGCTGTCATAGCCACTTCTGTCTCTCACTGAAGACAAAGACCACCACTGGACAGTGACCTGCCAAGTAGGATCCTCCTTGTGTGATAAGCATGTGTTATCATGTAAAGTGTTGTTTTCTGAGTATCAGGAGATCTTATTTTCATCACTTTTCTCAGACATCTATGCACTTCATTAACCTCTCTTTTAGCTGAAATTTAAAAAACAAATTACCACCTGTTGACCAACAGAAGGTCTCCCTTAGGATGAGAAAGATTATCTGAGATAGAGTTGCCCAGCTTCCCTTAGAGCTAATGGCTAAAGAACATGTTTTATGTTCCATGGCGGAGTCTTCTGAGATTCAGTGTGGAAGAACATTTTCTTATATTTTCTCAGGACCACCTAGTGGGATGCCATTCTCCTGCAATAATTAATTTTGTGGAATTAAGTGGGCATACATTGAAAGTGATAGAGAGACTAGGGTAGTCAGAAAGTAGCACAGGGAAATAGTATTATCTGAGTAACCAATTAGGAATGTACTCTCCAGAGGAAGGAACAGAGTTGGATGAAGGAAGATTCTAGCAGTAAGATTAGCTGAGCTCAAACCCAGTCTGAGCCAAGCACACACTATGGATCTCACATCCATGATATAACCTTCAGATGCCTAAGTGTCCACATGGGTAAATGTGGATGCTAACTAGAATGGACACACCTGCAATTGGAAAGAGATTTCAGGTTATTCTGAAGCAAGCCAATGTTATGGAACCATCACTTTAGAAGGCAGATTTCTAAATTATATTCTTGACTTTTTGAATGGTGGGGAATAATTGTGATTGAAAAGTTTTCCTTTATGCTTGGTTTCATTCTCACCTCATCACACAGTAAATAAAACAGTTGATGTTCAGTGAAATTTCACTTCAATAAAAGGAAGGGAGGGAAATGGGGGAAACAAGGGAACAGGAAATGATGGAGAAAGTAACAAATGAAAGTACGAATATTCACTTCAGTTCACAGGACCTATGAGAAAGTGATTGTTTTTTTTTTTTCCTCTGCAACAGGAACAGTTTTATTTCTTCCGTTACAAGCTACATATAGCCTTTTATTTATTTTTGAATAAAAATTTGAACTGACTCTCAAAATTCAACAGGCATTCAAAGGTTTCTTAAAGCATTAACTTACAGTTCTCATGCCCAGCAAGTGTCATGAAGCTTTCTGGAATGGAGACCAAGATTTTGCATTTCTAACATCTTCCCAAATGCTGCTGCTTCTGCTGTTCACACAATTTATGATCTATTCACTCCACGTTTTCCATCAAATTCGTCAAATACATGGAACCCACAAACCAAACCACTGTTTCAGAATTCCTTCTTCTGGGACTGACAGATGACCCAACACTGCAGCCCCTCATCTTCAGCCTCTTCCTGTCGTATCTGGTCACCATCCTGGGGAACCTGCTCATCATCCTGGCTGTCAACTCTGACCCCCACCTCCACAACCCCATGTACTTCTTCCTCTGCAGTCTCTCCTTTAATGATATCTGTTTAGGCACATGTATAATCCCAAAGATGCTACTGAGCATCCAAAACCAGGATCAGAGAATCACTTATGCAGGCTGCCTAACCCAGGTGTGCTTTGTCATAGTATTTGCACTTTTAGAAAAATTTTTCCTTGGGGTAATGTCCTATGACTGCTCTGTGGCCATTTGTCACACCCTGAGGTACAGAGTCATCATGAACCCCTGCCTCTGTGTCCTTTTGATCATGATCTCCTTGCTTATCAGCATTTTTCATGGCTTACTGCGTAGTCTGATGGTGCTGAGGCTGTCCTTCTGCGTAGACCTGGAGATTCCCCACTTCTTCTGTGACTTTGCTCAAGTTGTCAACCTGGCCTGTTCTGACAGCCTAGTTGAAAACATACTGATATATGTTTCGTCTTGCATATTTGTTGGTGTTCCTCTCTCTGGGATCATTTTCTCTTACATTCACATCATGTCCTCTGTCTTGAGAATGCCCTCATCAGAAGGAAATCATAAAGCCTTTTCCACCTGTGGGTCTCCCCTGTCTGTCGTCTCCTTGTTCTATGGGACAGGTTTTGGGGTGTACATTAGCTTTGCAGTGACTGAATCTCCCAGGAAGTCTGCAGTGGCTTCAGTGATGTATACTCTGGTCCCTCAGATGCTGAACCCTTTTATCTATAGCCTGAGGAACAGGGACATGAAGGAGGTCTTGAGGAAACTCACTGGAATGAGGACTTCTCTTCTATGATGTATCAGTTTCCTTGGACTTGGGTTTCGAGAGAAATTCACAGAGACTGGTCTCCTGCTGAATCAGAATGGCTGGAGCTTCTGTCACTACTTTCTTCTAGGGTGATGGGGTTAAGTAATAATCTGATGTGTTTTATTTTATCTTGAGCCCTGACCTTTCTTTTTGTCTAGTTTTGTGATGTTTGACCCATGATTTCTATACTCCTGTATACATTCTTTGCTCATGTTCCACTTAAACAATACCTGGAGCCAGAGTTCTAATTTTAACTCATTTTGTTTTGGTGTACTCTTAGAAACACAAGTTGGAGAAACTGGATGGTCAGAATAATATTGGAGCCAAGCTGTGATCCTATCTACAAAAGCCTTCCAGCTGAGCATATGGTTGGTGTCATTTGAGTGGCATCCTAGATTTTATTTTACTATGAGACAAAGGGGTACCCATTCACCTCTCATGTACTATTTAGTGGCCAAGCAGCAACTTCTGGTAATAGCATCCACCATGTTAAGCGTAATGGTCTCTGAAGTTGGCATAGTTAGCTAGACCTTATCAGTGCTTTCTGATCATTCATCAATGAGAGGTGCCTTCAGTCCTAATAAGGAAATAAATGTCTACCATTAATATGCTCCATCTGACGGAGTTTCCATCATTCCTACTTGAGGTGTCCTTTTCCTCGGCTTTCTTTCTTCCTAGGGCACCAGGTGATAGCAGCAGATTCAGGTGTCATACGTGGACATGATGCTAGAGACAATAAACTGAATGCCATTCCTGAGTTAATTGGTATGTAATGTTCATGGATCAGACTGAATCTCTGTGCAGACTGAATGGAGACCCTCAACACACACCCAGAACCTGATCCACTATTTTTTATCATCATACATGATGATTGGGTACTGTTACTTGTTTGAGAAGAGAGGGATTGTTGAGGAGGAGTTTTTCCTGGATTATGTGGATATATCTTCATTGTAGTCCTCTTTCCATATTAACAGTCTGAATTACAGAAGAAAGAGGAAAGAAAGAGGCATGTAACCATGAAGGTAGAAATTGGATTGATGCAGCTATATGTGAAAAATTTTGTCCTATGTACCTGTCATTTTCATAGAACTGTAAAGAACTTTTGTCACCATGTAGATATTATTACACATATTTTTTACCTTGTCCACGTTCAAATTTAATATATTCTGTTTCTTGTCATTATTAACATCCTTATTTTCAAAGCCATTTATGCTGTTTAGTAGGTTTTCATTCATTCTTTTCAGCAAAATCATTTTCTTTTGTTAAAGTTAAATCATTTCTACAAATTACACCATGAGGTTTTAGTTTTTTCAAGACTTGATGCAGTTCTGACCATGGAAATATGATGTAGGAGCAAAGGGAAATAATCTCACAGGTACCCATTAGTTAATGGCAATGTGGTACAAACAGGCCTTTTTAACATCTTCATTTTTATTCCTGCATTTTTATCTCCCATATTTTTCATTTTGCATTGTGACATAAAATAAGTAGCACTTCTGATGTTTATGAAATATTGGCATCTATTTTTCTGCTATTGTGAATTTTTCTCTTGAGTGTTCTTCTCTGTGTCTTCTGAAGGAAATAAAACAGTTGTACTCTGGGTATGGAACTTTGGGCTGAGTGTACTGAGTGACCTTTCATTTCTGGGTATTTCCACTGAGATTTCCTAAGGGATCAAGTCACTCTACCTTCCATTAGATATCCCTAGTGTCGTATTTTCTTATACTGACAACTTGGTGGGTGTAAAATATAATTTAATTAATTTACGTTTCCCTCAAGTTAAGATTCAGTCATCCCACTTATTAGGTACCATTTTTCTCTTTTGTGAAATGTGTGTGTTTATGACATATCCACTGGGCTTCTTCTCTTTCCAAGATCAATTCCTAACAGTTCTTTAGGTACTTGTACTGGCAGTTATGTTCATCTATGTACACTGCAAATTCATCCGTCAGGAGAACACTTCCTGTTGCATGCTTGCCACGGTATTTAGTAGTCACACTCTAATTCATTTTAATATGGTTTATTTTGTCAATATTCTCCCTCATGGCCTGTACTCAGTCATTTTTGATATTGAAACTTCTACTTTGGCTGATAAAGTATTTGTAGTCTTGCATCTTGCCTTTCCCAGTTGAAGCTGAAGCCATCAGGTATCGCGTCCCCTGCCCGCAGAGAAACACGAAACCGGATCAGGGCAAGTTCTTTATTTTCTGCAGTCTGCTTCTTCTGGCTGGCCAGCAGCGGCGGGCCGCTCTTGCAAGTGCCTTACATTACATACAACAACCAATCAGCTTATAGATCACGAGGGGAAAGCATGGACAGTAATGGAGCACAATAGTGTGGATATAGCAATCATGCAGTGTCCACGAGGACCCATGACCAATCACATTAACTTCCTCAAAATACGCCACTTGTTGGCAGAGAGTATTAGTCTGCTGGAGGTACCTGGTTTTGTTCTCAGCACTTCCTTGGCACCTTGCCAGGCGCCATCTTGGCCACGCCGAAGGGCTGGGGGCCTGCAGTACCCCGACAGCTCCCCCTTTTTTATTTATTAAAAGAATGCTGGCTTGGGATCGTGCCTGTCTTAGGCGGAGTGGTCAACCATCGTCCTTACCCGTCATCGGATAACTGTAGAGCATGCTACAGCTCCTGTCTTAGGTCGGTACGCGGTTACCTCCTTCCTTACCTGTCGTTGACTACCGATCCAGCATGCTCAGCCAGACTTGAGGAGAGCTGCCAGCCTCTAAGGCCATCAGGGCTTGATGGAAAATGATGCGATCTCTGGCATGAACTTGGTGTATACGCATGATAAAGCGTGTGAGGAAGACAATTGCAATGATCATTAGCACACACAATGCTCCCATTCCTGCCCATTGCTTTACAAAACTGAAGGAAGAAGATAACCAATTTTGCATTTCAGATATAGGGGCTACATTAACTCTAGTAGAATTAAGGCTAACAATTTGTGATCTAAGAATGGCAGTAAGATTATCAAATTTATAAGACCAATTGGCACGTAGCTGAGTAGATATGATTTTAGACAAATTTGCTGCATAACTAAGATTATGATAAGCTACAGGTGTAATGCACAGTCCCGGCAGATGATAAATACACCCCACGCTTAACAGTTCTTGTAAAAGGTCCATTTGTTCTTGAAGTAAGTCCACACGCTGGTTTACCAAAGTAGTCCTGCTTTTAGGTGTTGATGCACTGTTTGTTGAGTAGACAAAGCAGTAGCTGTCTGCTGGACCACTTCATTAAGCTTAGTTGCTGACTGTACTGATGTCGTCAAGGCTACAGCTGCTGCGGCGGCTGCTGCTGCTGATGCAACTATGGTGGTAATGACTGCTACGGTGATTCCAAAGTCCCTCTTATTTCTGGAAAGCAATACTGGCAATTCATCATCTGTAACAGAGACTGGGACTGGTAGGAAGGTAGGAACA
Organism: Sciurus carolinensis; assembly: GCF_902686445.1. Classification (NCBI taxonomy): domain Eukaryota; kingdom Metazoa; phylum Chordata; class Mammalia; order Rodentia; family Sciuridae; genus Sciurus; species Sciurus carolinensis. The sequence continues at coordinate 6,681,999 of NC_062229.1, read as the reverse complement.
CACATTAAGTCTGCCAGCAGGAACCTAGAAGCATTTTAACATTGAGAGATAGCACAAATCTGAAGTACAATTGAGAGAAGCAGTTGTTTTGTTACATAGTTGAACTGTTCCTCCTAAGAGACTAAAAAGAGGTTGTAAGTTAGTTTATTCCGTGGAAACACACAAACTGAGCCGCAGCTCCAGTAAAGCACCGGTTACCCTTATTACCCAGAGTTAAAAAAAAAAAAAAAACCCAAACAAAGAGACAAAGAGAAAGTTTATCTTTAGGGGACCTGAAGGTCTCCTCTATTCCCCCTTTTTGTTTATCATGGATAGAATCTTATATCCATTTGTCCATCCTGTCTCGGTTATCAGTTTGCTTAATCATTTGGTACTGTTGAGTAAGGACCATAGTTTGGATTGTTTAAAGGGAATAATACAGACTTCTTCCGGCAGGGAGAAAGCTGATATTTTGAAAGTCCCGAGAAGTGAGCGCACCCTACATCCCCTATAGGCAGGTAAATTTGGTAATCAATGGGCTCCGGAGATCCTTGACATTTGCAAAGGCAGATGGCTTTATGGCTTTATTTCCTCGAATTGACCCGATTCCCTATTTCTACACTAACTACCTGTCCTTAATTCTTGCTTCATTCTCCGCTTTAGCTAGAGGAACTCCCAACTGCTTTAAGGAAAAGGGGGCGTCGGTCGTTCTGGCTGCTTCGAAGCTGAAAGGGGGCAGTGAGGGGCAAGCAGTTTGGAGTTCCTTTTTTTAAAAATCGGGTCAATCGAGGGGTCCGAGGTAGAAGTCTGGTTGGGGAGGAGCAGGTTATAAAGTCATCTGGGGGTGGGTGTTTCTATGATAGAAGAACAAAAAGACATGAGTACTGAAATGAAATTAGTACAAAGTAAATGTTGCAGCATCTGGAACATGCCACTGAGTATCATGAAAATGACAGAAGTCAATCTTTCACCAGGAGGTGGAAGAACTGAGAAATTGTTCCCATAACTAGACCTAGCAAAGGCTGGAAAGGACAAGGCCTTATTTGGGAACTTTAACATAGTCCAGGTTATCAGGAATGTAAACACAACATTTAACTCTTAATGTCATAGATATCCCAAAAAATATAGTTAAGCTACTTAAGTCATCTGATTGTGTAAAATATCCCTTTATTGGTATAATCTGTGTTTAGTAGAGAGCTCTATATTTCTGTTACTTAGGGCTAGGTAATCATACGAGCAAACATAGATTAAGTCTACCTGTGTAGCTTAGGAAGATCTGCAGGCCTTAAACTGACTAAAAACTTCTGACTCTGGCAGTTTCTCTTGATTGTTATCAGGCACATTTGCTGAAGAATCTTTCTTTCATTTGTAGCTTCCAGTCTTTATTCTAGTGGACTAACATAAGTGTACATCTTAAGTTACATTTAATTATTATTTCTTTTAAATGCCCAAGAATGGCTATATTTTGGTTTTTACTGTTTTGCTGGGTGTCCAGGATCCTCTAGTCTCAACAATCTCCTTGATCAGGAGGTTGTGTGACCCAGAGTTGCAGCACTCCTTAGAGAAGTCCTCTTATTCCCTGGGTTCAGGCTGACTGAGGGCAAAAGATCCAAATACTGGCCTATCTTGCCTTCTGTATTTAATTCCAATCTCTAAGTTTGATCTTAATCATCCAGCAAGCCAGTTTTACCAGTCATAGAGTGAGAGTACTGGGCTTTAACTTTAATGTTCATAACTTTACAGTTATTTACCCTTTTATCTAACTGGAGTCTGTATTAGTTCTGGAAGTTACCACTATCTGTTCTATAGGTGATGGCTTATTATCATAAGTTACCTAGGTTGCGTGTTTTTGAAGCAGCTACTTTTGTAAAACATTAACAGGTAACAGTTTTACAAAATGAAATTAGCAAGAGTAAAAATATATTCTGCTTGTATAATAGCTATCTTGAATTTTGACTGAGAACCACATTATATTTCCTATTTGAGATCATAGTAATTTTACAACAAAAACCAATCTTTTGATTATAACTTTAAATAAGCTGAAGTCTGACTTATTTTGGAGTCACTCTAACATGTAGTAAGGTGAGAGGGAGAGCCTTATCTCAGGTAAGGCGTGACTCTTTATAGATCTTAAGTGTTCTAATTCTGATGTTGATCTTTGCTTCTTTCTTAAATATCATTAAGTAGTTTACATATACTGTTTCCTGAGTCTATACAAACTTTATAATTAACACAATTTAACATTGTATCTAAAACATGAATCAAAGAAAGGCTGAGAGAGCTTTTAACTTTCCTTTTGTGTGTCAAAGTGGCAAAATATTTTCATGTTTCACAAAATTAACCTTTAAACAAGTCAGGCTCTAATGTTTAGAAATACATTTACATTTGAAATTTTTTATCTCAATGTAAAGTATAACCAATTTTACATATACCCTATTGATAACAGGTCCTCTAGTAGAACACTAAATGATAGAAATTAATCCCCAATGAAATTTACTCTTTATAAGCTTAAAATTACCATTACAGACAAGTTTATCTGGAGAATAGCAGCTTGATACATTTCCTGCTTTAAAACTTGTATACCTGAAAAATATGAACACATTTAATATACAACTAGAAACCATTTTACAATTACCTTGACACTTTTTTTTACCAAATTTAGTTTTTAAAGAAAAATTTAGACTCTGTAACACAGTACAATACTTTAACAGTTGTTTAACCATAATTGTATACACCCCAATTTTTAAGACTAATTGTTCTAAAGAATAAAACTTAAGAGACTTGTTGAAACTTGTCCTTTACTTACACACAGACTTTCTTACTCAGAAACATTTCCTTTTTCTTTTTATTTACCAACCTATGAAAACACCAAGAATGTTTAAGTATGATACCCCATGTAATTTAAGAAGTTAAAAGTACTTGATGTTATTTAACAATTAGCATTTTAACTTTGTAAATTAACCAGACGTCTCTACAAACACATTTGAGTAATCCCATACATGTTAACTCCAATTTATTTATTTTATAAAAACCAAGATATCAGACAAGTGTCCTGAACAGGATCCGTTGCCTCTTTCCTGCTGAAGAAAAGTCCTAGAAGCAATTGATATTAGACATTGTTTAACAATAATATTTCATTAGTTTGACCACCTGGAGACTTGTAAGTTATTTTCAAAGATATTTTACTTTTATTAGTTTACCCAATTTAAATTGAACCTTTTTAAATCACGTGAATAAAAGTATTTGGATCCATTTTTAAATTTTAATTTTAAGAGCACTCAGTTTTGACAAAACATGACATTAGACAGCACGACATACAGATAACATAAAATTAAAGGCCTTGTAACTTTATAGGTAAATGTTCATTGCAATGAAACAGATGTTTAAAAACTTCAGTTGAATAAAAAATAGAACTGATCAAAAAGAAAAAAATCATTAACCTAGGTATGTAGGATCAAAATTATGAGCTCAAAAATACAGCATTAAAGAAAAACAAAACAAACAAAGAATCCTAGAAAATAAGTTAGTTAAGTTTAAAACGGACACCCCTTTTTTTTTTTTTTTTTTTTTTCTTTTCTTTAGGTTACCCCTCCTCCTTCCCGCTGAGACTGCTGTAATTTATAATCCATTGTAGGCTTTGACAAGGCCAGGCAGGGGGGAGGGAGGATCACCCAGGACTTTTTAACCCTTTTTTTACCTGGTTGAGAAATCAGATTAGGTTTGAATGCAGAAAATCATGAAACAATTATCTCCCAATACTTGTGGGGACTATGGCTACTATATTATGTTCCCACTCTTTCTGAAGTCTGAGAATATGATCGTTCCTCTTTAATTTTTTCTAAGATCTGACTTCCTTCTTCTAAAGGCCCCTTTAAATCCCTAAAAGGGTTTTTTGATTTACCTTGCTGCATCAAACAAGATTTAACAAGTGACCATATTGGCAGAGTTCCCATTGGCAAAGGCTCGCGTCTCTCCGCGTCACGCAGATCCTCTCCTAGCTGTTCCCACTGAGGAAGATTTAATAATCCCTCGTCTAAAAACCACGGAGAGACTTTCTCTACAGTATCTAGGAACTTGAAGGCCGTGTTTGCCTTCAATGGTGTTCCGTGATTTTTTTAAAAGTTCTCTAAGAGGCCGCTGCATTCTAATCTTAGACAGATCCGTTCCCATGACTACGAGGTAGTTTACTAGTTTAAACACACAAACAAAAGACAGGCGCGCGCACGCACACACGCTCACTCACACACGCACACAGTTTGGTACCACTTGAATCGTCCCTCCCACGGGGAACCTTTTATGATGAATCGTCCCTCCTCTGGGGAACCTCTTATGATGAATTGTCCCTCCGCTGGGGAACCTCCTGTGATGAATTGTCCCTCTGCTGGGGAACCTCCTGTAATGAATTGTCCCTCTGCTGGGGAACCTCCTGTAATGAATTGTCCCTCTGCTGGGGAACCTCCTGTAATGAATTGTCCCTCTGCTGGGGAACCTCCTGTAATGAATTGTCCCTCTGCTGGGGAACCTCCTGTAATGAATTGTCCCTCTGCTGGGGAACCTCCTGTAATGAATTGTCCCTCTGCTGGGGAACCTCCTGTAATGAATTGTCCCTCTGCTGGGGAACCTCCTGTAATGAATTGTCGCTGCTCCGCGAACCTCGAGACGTCTCACCTTTTGAACTCTCAAACTAATTTTTCTTGATTTGAAAACTTATGTGAACTTACCCTTATATTTTTTCTCAGTCCGGGTGTTTCGGCACCATCTATCGCGTCCCCTGCCCGCAGAGAAACATGAAACCGGATCAGGGCAAGTTCTTTATTTTCTGCAGTCTGCTTCTTCTGGCTGGCCAGCAGCGGCGGGCCGCTCTTGCAAGTGCCTTACATTACATACAACAACCAATCAGCTTATAGATCACGAGGGGAAAGCATGGACAGTAATGGAGCACAATAGTGTGGATATAGCAATCATGCAGTGTCCACGAGGACCCATGACCAATCACATTAACTTCCTCAAAATACGCCACTTGTTGGCAGAGAGTATTAGTCTGCTGGAGGTACCTGGTTTTGTTCTCAGCACTTCCTTGGCACCTTGCCAGGCGCCATCTTGGCCACGCCGAAGGGCTGGGGGCCTGCAGTACCCCGACAATCAGGAATTTATATTTTCCCTGGATGCAAGAAAAGAATCACATTCATCTTCATTACTGAGCACCTTTCATTAAATAGTCCAGCCTTTATGTTGAGGCCAGTTCAGCTTTAAAGAAGCAGTGCACTTGGGTGTTCCTGTTTCCTGGCCTCCTTTCTAAACAGTGGCATTGTTTTAACTATCCCTACACTAACATCACATGCCTTAATGACTGCAACTCCCTTGTCAGCAAAACTGTTTCCTCTGTCAACAAAGAAGCCCCAGAGGCCTTTTAGTTACAATCACAAAAGTACCATGGCCCCAGGTTAATTGTTTTTCTGTAAATTTGCAATTTTTGTCAACAATATTAATAGATAAGACCCATAGTTTTTATCTGTTGTCTTGTATTATTACTTGTAATGTGCATATGTTATAATTCTGGGATATTTTGAAAATGTGGTGATGAACTTCTTAAAAGGAGATAAAATATATGTTCAATAGACAATTTTGACTTCAAAGAATATATTAGAACTATGGTGTACAAATAGGTTCATATTTCACTTATCCAAACATTAAATTAACATTAAGTGGTTGCAATTTGCTTGGTACTTTTAACATATTATCACTGATATTAGATAGATAAATAGAAAGATAGATGATAGGTAGGTAGGTAGGTAGATAGATAGAGAAAGAGAGAGAGAGAGAGAGATGATAGGTAGGAGTCCCAATTTTTGTCTCTCAAAACAACTTCTTCCTTGACTTCACAAAGTGTATAGCCATCTTCCCACTTGACAGCACGTGTGGATACCTGACAGACATCTCAAAGCCAACATTTCTGTAAAACCAGGTAATAATTCTCAGGTGTTCTACACACACACTCACCTGTCCTTTCCTGCAGCTCCTCAGCAGTTTCTGTCATTGAGCAACCTCTGTGGAAGAATCTTCCTCATTTACAAAGCAAGTTCTGGGGCTGGATTTTTGAGAACATAGTCTCAGCATGGCCCCGAATAATCTGTGCTCATATGGCCACTGGCTACTCCTGTGTCTCCCAGAAGGAGGCCCGTGTTCTGCAGGGAGAATCCTGTAAACACCTGCTGTTAGTTCTATCAGGTAAGCCTGGTCCCCCTGAGCATCAGTAGATTGTTGCTATTGTCATATGTGCTTTCGAGAGCACATGTTCTTCACTTTACTTCTCTTGTCCGTTTTTTTTTTTTTAAATCAGCCACCTACAATATCTTGTAAAGAACTTCTCTGAACATGTTAGACTTCATGACTTTATTTTTGTAGTTTTGTTGGAAGGTTTCAATCACTAATGGTTTAGAAATTTGTCTCCTTGCAGTGATGGCCTGTGACTACTCTGTGATCGCATGTCACCCCTGAGGTACAGGGTCATCATGAACCCTGCCTGGGTATCTTGCTAGTTCTGTTTTCCCTGTCCAATACCCTTGTGGATGGCACACTCTGCTGGTGCTGCAGCTGTCCTTCTGCACAGACCTTGAGTTCCCCACTTCCTCTGTGAACTTGCTCCAGTGACTAAGCTCACCTGACACCTTGATCAATCACATTGTGGTTCATTTTATGGCTGCCAACATGGATGGCAGTTCTTTCTGTGGGATTATTTTCCCCTGTACTTGAATTGTCTGTTCTCTCTTCAAAACTCCTTTGCTGGCAGAAAACATAAACGTTTTTCACCTGTGGGTCTCCCCTCTTGCTGCTTACCTGATCTTGGGGTGTACATTACTCTGCAGTTACGGACTCACCCAGGAAGACTGCAGAGGCTTCAGTGATGTACTCTGTGGTTCTGATGATGCTGAACCCCTTTACCTACAGCCTGAAGAGCAGGGGCATGAAGGAGGCCCTGAAGAAAGAAATTAATAGGTCAATGTGTTTGGTGACTGCTGTCCTAGATAAAGCAGGTGTCTAGAATGCATCCAGGTGCCCACAGGGCTGTCCTCTGAACTTATCAATATGTCTTCATGAGGAAACTTCTTTTTCTGTGAAGGAATACTTTACTTCTTGGAGGAGATGTTAGATGTAGAACATAGTTGCACAAGTTAATGGGGAATCTGGTGAGATGAAGGGTCATAAGTTTCCACAAGCAACAAAACAGTCCTCTGTGAGCCTGAGACTGAAAACAATGGAAATTTCATAGAACAATCAAGAGAGTATACAGACTGGCCATCATTTGGGAGTACAGCATTTGGTATACAAGGGATCGGCAATACATCTGTGTATATATATGATTATAAAATAATTCTGAGCATTGTGCTCAGATTATATGAGACATATAATATATAACATATGTGTATGAAACATTATATATAACATATGATATCATAATATATAACATAAATATATTAAAAATATATATATTAAAATATTGAGGTATTATGCAGGTAATGGTACATAGTATATTTATTATATATTAGTACATAACATATATGTTACATATATTATATGTACTATATATTACATATACAATGTATTACATATAATTATATTAAATTTAATTGCATATAATATAAATTGTATGATATAAATATGATAAAGTGTACAATATATGTAAAGAGAGGGAAATAGATATATAGGTACATAACATTTATTTATATTATACATAAATATATATAATTTAATGTATACATATATGATATATTTTATACATATATAAATATATTTATATATATATACATACACAATCTGATCTGATATACATATTCTGTGTGATCCTATTATTTCAGATGTGTCATTAAAAAATTCTATTTCTGATGTGATTATTAGAATCGAGTGAGAAAAATTGTGAGGCTAATTCAGCTCAGCAGCATGGCTCATGCCCTGTAACATTAAGAATCAAATCAAATAAAGATTTTTGTCATTGTTGACAAGCCCCAACTCTTTCCTCATTATATCCTCAAAAACACATTATTGCTGGGTTCATGATGGTGCATGCCTGTAATCCCAGGGACTCAGGAGTCTGAGGCAGGAGGATCAGTAGTTCAAAGCCAGCCTCAGCAACTTAGTGAGGCTCTAAGCAACTTGGTTAGTCCCTGACTCCAAACAACAAGTAGAACAGGTCTGGGGGTGTGGCTCAGAGGTTCAGATCCCCAGGGTTCAATCCCCAGTACAAAAAAAAAAATTGCATCAGTACAAAAAAAAAATTGCGGGCTGGGGAGATAACTCAGCTGGTAGAGTGCCTGCCTCACAAGCTCAAGTCCTTGAGTTCGATCCCCAGTACCTAAAAAAAAAAAATTATTGCACACTGATAACTATTGCTATGATTTGCAATTTACTTTAATAATGTTAATAATAAAGTGAGGAATTTTTCTCCTCTTTCTGCTTTACTAAGGAGTGTTTGCGAATTTAGTTTATTTCAAACAGGTATGGATGTTGGATTAGTTTTAAACTTTTTCATAAATATGAAATACTGAAGGATGTATTTGAAAAATATGTGAAGGATTTGTACACTGTCAGCTATAAAAACTGCTGGAGAAAATTAAAGAAAGTCTAAAAATATGGACACATATCATATATGCACAGATTGGAAGATTCACTAATGTCAAAATGTCAAGTACCCCTAAATTGATATGTAGATTCAGTAAAATCCCAGTGAAAATCCAAGCAAGTTTTTTGGTAGAGATTTCTTGTTGAAAAGGACCATGGAAGACCTAGAAGTGCCAAAACAATTTCGAAAAAGTTGAAAGAGTAAAGTCAGAATTCATGCCACCTGAATCATGAATCTACACTAATTAAAGTAGTGTGATATTGGTGTATATGCAGACAAGTAGATGAATGGGGTCACCCACAAATGGACAGCCGAGTTTTATAAGAGATGCACCTTCAGACTGGTCTCCAGGTGCATGCAGTGGACCAGGTCTTAAATCTCTGCTTTGATCAGTTTTGGGTTGCAACCTTGAGAAAAGTCATAACTTGAGCACGGTGTCTCCCCCTCATGATACAGTCCCAGGAAGAGCTTACAGTCAAATGCTATCTGCCACCAGCACTCCTGCAAGCTAGGTGATAATTTATCCTCCAGACAGGAGATCCTGGTGACACTTGAGTGTCCACCACACACATCACAGTTGTACTGCCAATATCATTCCTCATAGAGGGATGTCCCCTGGCATAATGCTTTGCTTCCATGTGGGCACTGTTAAATCAGAATCTAGAATACAGCATGGCTCCACTCACTGTCATTAACACTTGGTGGACTGAATGAATGATTAAGTAAGTAGCTGCTAGGAAAATAAATCTGCCCATTGCCACTAGAAACCCAATAGCATATCAGGATGCCTCAAGACTTACATTTTGCCTTTGTCTCTACTCATGTGATTCTCAGTCACTGGGGGCTGCTATAACAAAACACCAGAGGCCGTGTAGGTTGAACAATAGATGTTCTAAGTCTGAGTCTCAGACTTCTGAGTTTTCAAAGTCCAAATCTGAAGTGCTAGAACACTAGCAAGAGTCCACCATCTTTATGGTTTTCACATGACTTTCTCTTCTCTTGGCAAAGAGAGGAAGCCCTGGTATCTTTTCCTTACACAGATGTTAATCCCATCATGTAGCTCTATACACAAGACCTCATATAAACCTAATTACCTCCAAAATACCACCTCCTAAATCACTGAATTTGCAGATATTTGTAAACTATAATAAAAGCAGCTGAACTGGTGAAAGTCACCTTGATGATTGTAAATCAAAAGCTGTGTAGGATGCATAAAAATGCATTCTACTGTCAAGTGTAGCTAATTAAAACTAATAAAAAATGTTTTAAAAAGCTGTAGGGCTTATGACCACATCAAAGTTAGCTTTAGACAACAGGTATTCTGCAATCATAAAGATGTGTTTCAGATTAGGGATAGGACAATCACATTATTCAGGAAAGAGAGGCCAGGAAAACATCAGCAAATACATGAAGAGTTTCTTCGTTGCTGATTTGGCATTGTGGTGATTTACTACCAAAAGAAATGTGTGCTGAGTGATAAAAATGAGTTCACGTTCCTGCCTGAAATCAAAGGCAAAAATAAATTTCTGGTGGTTCCAGCTTCAGTTGCAAAAGACAATACAAAAATGCTTTCTGGAAGCAAGTAGGCTTTTCAAGATCAATACCTGGTGAGCAGAGACAAAGGGGATTTACTGACAAATTAAAACCCTGTTAAACCTAAGCATGGGTAGATATCTACAAACACTAAAACACAACTAAGCAACCCATTTGCCATTCATAAATAGGCAATGTACACTATATATACTTTCTAATAATATATATAATATATAATTCTGTGTGATATTACATAAAGGACTGTTTTGAATAAGATATTTAAAATGATAAGCAGAAGAATGGAAATATCATGTATCTCACAAGAAAGGAAAATAAATATGTATAGAATAGCTATCAATCTCATAATAAGAAAAACGTAAATTTATTGAATGCTATATTGGACCTAGTAGATTATCAGGGTAAAGGACCACTTCAGGGAAGATATGGAACACCAGAAATATATAATAGTAGGGTAAACAGGTTTAACCACTTAAAACTTTTTGGAACTAACCGAAGGTGAAAAGCTCCTCTTTTATAGCCAATAATTTTACCCCAAGGACAAAATTGTCTTTTAACTTCTTCAGAGGACATAGAGGTGACTGTTAAAGTACCTTTATTGTAAGAGAAAAAATAATAGCTACCAGAATTTCACCAATGCAAGAAATGTCCCATATTTTAATGTCATCATATATAACATGTAACTACAGAGCACTGAAAGCAGAGAGACAACTGCTATACCCAAGAGCATGACTGCTTCTGAATCAAAATCACACTCACAAGAAGTCATCATTTTCACTAATTAAACCTGAACTTCAATATTAGTACGTATATTTATTAAGAGGGATATCTGAAGAATTGATTAAAAAAATCATCAGCATCTAGGAAAATGACCGGTCTATGGGGCACAGGTGATCAAACAATGGCATCAAGTGGGGACTCCACCTGTCCAACTCCACCTCTGGTCACAGTGCCCCCGTTTGCTGTGTCTCCTCTGCTTCTGTTATGAGGAAAGACAGGATTACATTCACAGTCCGTCCACTGAATCAGGTAAATGCTCCTTCTCTGCAAATTCCCTTCTTCCAAACAAGTAACAGCCACCATTTATCCCATAATTGAATTGCAAGTTAGCAGGATGGGATCTGGTGATAATTCAAGGACCAATATTCAGCCCACTTCAGAGGTACAATGTGACTGGTCCATGATCCACGACTTACTAGTTAAGCCACACTGTAGCAGGGTCTCGGATTGTCACCTCTGGCATTATGTCCAGATATGACATTGCACATGCCATTATGATCTGGGGACAGGAATGAGAATGGTGTTAGGATGAGGCCTCTTTGTGAGGAATTGAATGAAGCTCTACACTCTGTCCCAGTACATTCCCATACTTTGAAGATCTAAGAATGGAAGGTCACTCTATTGTTAGAATTATCATAAGCATAGGATTCTTTTCTTATTAGCACAGAATTCATCTTCATTTAAGAGGTTCAACTACATCACAGTCATCTCAAAACACTGATATCATTTAATTCTGCCAGTTGCACAGAAAATGCAATGCATATGTTGATGCTATTTTGCCTCAAACAGATATGAATTACTAGTAACAGATCAAAGGAATTGCATCCTGGGTTATGAATTTTAACCCCCTGTCTCACAGTAGTATCACCAGTGGAAAACAACAATGATGACCCTGGACAGGTGCTTGAAAGTTGGCTTTTCTGCCGATATAACCACACTTGTCTTCTGTGTATTCTTTTCCTGTTCTCCTTAACTAATGTGCCACCTTCTGAGGGTGCAATACAAAGATATTTACTACAACTAGAACCCTTATTTTGAGCTCCACTTCTGTGAAATCTGAACAAAGAAATTGTGTTGGATAATGGAAAACCTAGTCAAATATCACAGAGCTAGATCAAATAAAAAGTAAGGTTTAAACCAACATAAACTGGTCCTTCGGTGATCTCAACATTTTAGAAGAATGTAGTGACAAAAGAGTCAGGAATTCCAGATAAGCAAGAACACTTCACATACACAAAAGACCCCAAGTCATCGATGAGAAACTGTTCTTCCATGGATTTTTCTCAAGGTCTCCTTCAGGTCCTTGTTCCTCAGGCTGTAGATAAGGGGGTGCAGCATTTGAGGGACCACAGAGTACATCACTGAAGTCACAGCAGAATTTCTGGGGGAGTCAGTCACTGAAGAGCTAATGTACCCTCCAAATCCTGTCCCAACAAGAAGGAGACAATAGACAGGTGAGATCCACTGGTGGAAAAGGCTTTATGCTTTCCTTCTGATGAGGGCATTCTCAAGACAGAGGACTCAATGTGAACATAAGAGAAAATGATCCCAGGGAGAGGAAAATCAGCAAATATGCAAGCTGCAACATATATCAAGATGTTGTCAATGAGGGTATCATAACAGGACAGCTTGATAATCCGAGCAAGTTCACAGAAGAAGTGGGGGATCTCCAAGTTTGTGCAGAAGGACAGATGCAACACCATCAGACTGTGCAGCAGGCCATCTACAATGCTAACCAACAATGAAAACAGTGTCAGCAGTCCACACAGGGAGGGATTCATGGTGACTATGTACCTGAGTGGATGGCAGATGTCTATATAGCAGTCATAGGCCATCACTGCAAGTAGACAATTTTCCAAGCCACCAAAAAACAAGACAGGCTGCGTGAGGCAGCTTGTGTAGGTGATGCTCTGTCTCTGTGTTAGGATGTTCACCAACTTCTTTGTCATCATGCTTGTGCTTAAACAGATGTCAGTGAAGGACAGTTTGGGTGTGTGGAGGTGGGAATCAGAGCTGATGGCCAGGATGATGATCAGGTTCCCCAGAATGGTGACTAGGTACAAAGACAGGAAGAGGCTGAAGATGAGGGGCTGCAGTGCTCGGTCATTTGTGAGTCCCAGGGGAAGGAATTCTGAAACAGCTGTCTCATTTCTAGCTTCCAAGATGTTGATAAACCTGTTGCAAATGAAGTGGAGAAAATACATAGGTCCGCATCAGCAGTACAATATGGGAATATGTTTGAACACCACATCTGTAGCCACAATGATCTCTAGACAGTGGCATCTAGAACTCTGAGATAATCAATTCTGTTGCTAAGTACCAGTTTGTGGTATTTGGTTATGGCATTCTTCCAACTAATAAACCCAACACCAACATAAGAATGTGAAGAAATATTAAAGTGCTTTTTAACCGTCATTACGTTTGAGAAAGTGAAGATTTCTGCTCTGAAGGAAAGGGGACATATCACACTGCACAGTATGACTTCAGGTGAGTGCATAAAAGAATGTGTCAGGGGGTGACATTCAGTGGACAAACAGGGCACAAGGCTTGTTTCTCATCATCTTAGGCGCATGCTTTCTCTCTGCCTCCCCAAGATGAATTTCTCAAAACACATCCTCCCTCATTTCTAAAGAGTTAACGTGGGGGCTTTGTGTTTCCCTTCTGACTTCAAGAGGAATGATACTTCACATCTTACCTGAATACTGAAGATGGAAAATCTCCTTCAGGAAGTGCAGACAGACTTTAGAGATAAAGGGGATCCTGGTCAGGGAGGTCATGTCTGGGAGGAGGCTCAGGTGTTGCTTCCTGAGCAGGGCACGGTTGTGGAGTGAGGTCAGATGCTGAAACCTGATGCTGTTTCCCTGGGGTCTCAATATCCAAAGGTCCTCATTAGAGCAGCTTTTTCACAGTCACTCTTATGCCAGGAGAGCAAGTCCTTAAAGACAAAGATTGTGGAGGCAGGGAGTTCAGGATAGCTGATTTCCTGACCCCAGAGGCCAGTTGTCTGCCCTTCAACTCTCCCCACTATTCTTTCTCCTCTCCACTTTCCAGATCTTGCACATGTCATGCTTCCACCTCGATAATAAATCCCAGTGCCCCTTCAAGTTCAACACTAAGACACTTTTATTCACTTAAGTCATCTTGAATCCTCATTCCTGTTTGAGGTATGAGAATATGTCCCGTATATGTGGGTGTAAATAGTGTCCTTTTAAATGTTAACTACACGGTGAAATGAATCTAACCTGATTTTCCCACCTACATCCACAAATATACTGCAGTGAATCTCATCATCATGTAATCCACAAAACACTAACTAAAAAAAATTTAAAAACTGGCAGACTTCCTCAACAGGACTCCCATAGCACAAGAAATAAAAGCAAGAATTAATAACTGGGGTAGATTCTAGCTAAAAAGCTTTCTCTCAGCAAAGGAAACTATCAGAAATGCAAAGAAAGAGCCTACAGATTGGGAGAAAATCTTTGCCAATCATACTTCAGATAGAGCACTAATCTCCAGAATCTATAAAGAACTCAAAAAACTCTACAACAAGAATGCAAATAATCCAATCCACAAATGGGCTAAGGAAATGAATAGACACTTCACAGAAGAAAATGTACAAGCAATCAACAAGCATATGTAATAATGTTGAACATCTCTAGTAATAAGAGAAATGCAAATCAAAACCACCCTAAGATTCCATCTCACCCCAATTAGAATGGCGATTATCAAGAATACAAGCAACAACAGGTGTTGGCGAGGATGTGGGGAGAAAGGGACACTCATACATTGCTGGTGGGGCTGCAAACTAGTGCAGCCACTCTGGAAAGCAGTGTGGAGACTCCTTAGAAAACTTGGAATGGAACCACCATTTGACCCAGCTATCCCACTCCTTGGCCTATACCCAAAGGACTTAAAATCAGCATATTACAGAGAAACAGTCACATCAATGTTCATAGCTGCTCAGTTCACAATAGCCAGATTGTGGAACCAACCTAGATGTCCTTCAATTGATGAATGGATAAAGAAAATGTGGTATATATATACAGTGGAATATTACTCAGCCATAAAGAATGATAAAATTATGGCATTTGCAGGCAAATGGATGAAACTGGAGAATATCATGCTAAGTGAGATAAGCCAATCTCAAAAAACCAAAGGACGAATGATAACGCTAATAAGTGGATGATGACACTTAATGGGGGGTGGGAGGGGTTAGTGTTAGGGTTAGAGTTAGGGTTAGAAGGGGGGCAAGAATGGAGGAAGGAAGGACTGTATAGAGGGAAAAGAGGGGTGGGAGGGAAGGGAAAAATAACAGAATGAATCAAACAACATTACCCTATGTAAATTTATGATTACACAAATGGTATGCCTTTACGCCATGTACAGACAGAGAAACAACATGTATCCCATTTGCTTACAATAAAAAAAATTTAAAAACTGAAAGTAAGTAGCAGAGAGATAGGTTGAGTAGAGGGAAGGAAACAGGGTAGGAGAACAAGGGGAGGGATTAGGGAAATGCTGGAGACTAGATTGGAGCAAATTATATCCCACATCTTCCTAATTTTGCCAAAATGAGTCCCATGATCTGTTTAACCAAAAAGAACCACTAAAGTGTTTGGCAGTGGGCATGAGAGAAGAATGGAGTAACTTTATTTTACATAGAGGGAAATGAGAGGGAGGAGGGGCGGGGTATGAAAGATGGTGGAATGAGACAGACATCTTTACCCTATGTACATGTAGGATTACACAAATGGTATGAATTACAACATGCACAATCATAGAACTGGAAAGTTGTACCCCATTTGTGTACAATGAATCAAAATGCATTCTGTGAAAACAACAACAAAATAATAAAAGATTTCAAAGGCTGACCTCTTACAATATTTAGCATCTATATAGAAATTTTGGCACTTGATTTTGCTTTATTTTATTTTATTCTCTTATTGCTTCATGTCTATAAGCCTTGCTTTCCCAGTTGTTATCACAAACCTCAAAAAATAAAAAAAAACAGTAAAAATAAAAAAACCAATAAAACAGAAAAATCTGAGCTAACTATTATAAAAAACAAATATGCATAGTCTTAACTACAGTGGATATTGACAAAAATTTAATTTTTGTTCTTTATACTTAGCACAGAGGAGTTCAATTTATTTTCTATGATCACTGCTGAAGGTCAAAAAAAGACAGAACCATGACACCTTGTTCAGAATATGAAAATATATCCTATAATTTTGTCACAATTGTTTCCATAGTTTTCTTCATAAAAAAAGACTGTGTGTTGAAATTATGTTTATTCAGGTTTAATACAGAGAGGTGATAACTTAGTACCAAATCACCAAAAAGCAGGACAGTTCTGATGTCCATGAGCTCAGCATATGTGGTCGGAATTTAACCATCACTTTCTGAGCAGAGGTGGTGCTCCACAGAAGTGTTTGTTTTAAAAACTTTTACTTTAAGTCTTCAATATCTTCATGTGTTCTCAAAACATTTTACCCCATGTTCACCCATTCTGTATGCATTTGTAATTTTCAAGGTTATTATTTAAGATTTTGGGGAAGGTGGCATCCTTCTTCACCTTTTTAAACTCACTAAATTTTAAAGCATGTTAATCAAGATAAATTGTGCAGATATCACTGAGCTAATAAATGGCCAATCTTCCAATGGACCACAAAGATAACGGTTTAATGAAAAAAAATAAGTTAATGTTTTCCAGATACTATCAAAGAACTCAGAGAAAGCATGTTGAATGGGTAGGAGCCAAGGATCTCTGGAATTATCCCCATAAAGAAGAAAGGAGTTTCTCTTTTCTGGTGATGAGGACTAAATGCCCAGGAGAAGATGTATTGATAAAGAAAGATGTAGAGTTTCTTTATCTGAGAAATACGGATGAACTTGAGGGTTAAACAGAGTCTAGACCAAGGTCTATGGGCTTGGAGTCCATCATAGTTTCAGAAAATCCTACAAGAATCTAACCACATTCATCATTCACTGGTACATGTATCTGTGACAGTGTCTACCTTGTTGAGCAGCAGAAGTCCATGGAGTGAACAGGGGTGGAGACCTGACCAGTGACTGGTAAGGGGCAACCATAAACCTGCAGATTACAAAAGTTGCTACACTCTCATTGGCGGGACCTCACAAAAACATGGGTGGAAAAGATCTGGAGGCAGTCATTTTAGAGACTTTCTTAAGGAGGTCTGCTGTAAAGCAAGAAGAGAATGAGTTTATTGTATGCTTTTCTTTTTTAAAACTTTTTCTTTCTGTTACATCTAATGGGATTAGTAGGTGCATGTAACAGGATTGGGTCTGTCTTGTTCCCTCTCCCTCCCTCCTCATTCTACCTGATCCATTTGCTCTACCTAGGGATATCACTCCTATTCTTGTTGTTATTTTCATTAGTGCCTTAAAATTCTATGTGAAAATGGGGTTAATTGTGTACATAGATACATGGAAATATCAAAACTATTAGATTTCTTTGCCAGTGCCTTCCCAAGCCATCCTCTCCTCCATCCCTCTCCATTCCTTCTTCTACTCTATTGGGCACTCTTACATTTTTATGAAATCCTTTTTACCCCCCTTTTTTTCCCTAACATCTACATATAAGAGAAAACATGAGAACCTTGATTTTCAGAATCTGATTTTTATTACTCAGTATGACATTACCTAGTTCCATCCGTTTATCAGCAAATCATATACTTTCATTATCTTTGTTTTTTTAAAAAGAAATTCCTGAAATTTGACATCATGATATCATACTTTGGAGTTCACTCTTTTCCATCATGTGAGGTGACCTATGATACTAATGGATTATGCACACCGAAATCAGTAAGAATCCATCACCGACATCCTGATATCTTCCTGAACACAGCATCAAAAATGTGCCTCAGCTTTCAAGGTCTCCAGCTCTCTGAACACATCGTTAGTATAGAACATGAAGAAGCATCAAAATCAGCCTAGAGCAGCGTCCTCAAAATTGTAGTGTTATGACTTCTATTTTCATGAGCCATTACTTTCTAATTCTATTTAATTTTTATTTATTTTTATTTGTTCTACTTTGTTATATGTGACAGTACAATACATTTGTGCATTTTGATAGATCATACATAAGAGGAGTATAATTTCTCATTTTTCTGATGGTACATATTGTAGGATCACATTGGTCATGCAGTCATATATGTACATGAGGTAAAAATATCTATTTCACTCTACTATCCTTTCTATCCCCTTCACTCCCCTCCACCTTATCTAAAGTAACTCTATTTTTCCCTAGCCCACACTCCTTATTGTGAGATAGCATTCACATATCAGAGAAAACATTCTGCTTTAAGTCTTTTGGTTTGGCTTATTTAACTTAGCATGATATTCTCCAACTCCATCTATTTAGCACATTACTTTCAATTATCCCATTAGAATGAATCATTATTCTTATGATATGTTGCACACAATTTCTTTCCAAATCACAGGAGAGAAAGAATATAATATGCAGGGATTTGAAAAACCTTAAGAAAAAACTTAAACATGTGTTTTTGCATACTGAGCTGAATTTTAGGATGATAAAGACACACTGTCCCAAGACAAGTGCCTAGACTATTGCTGAGGTTTGAAAAACAAAAGAGAGGATTTCAAAGACAGAATGAAAAAGTATGCATGGACACATCCACAGGTATAAAGATTGAGGGAATTCAAATACTGAATCCAATTTCTTATCAGGGAAATCACTTGTTGAGAGTGAAATGATTGTAATGTAAGATAGTCATTGGGATAGTCAATGGAGGTGTGAGACATCTCAATTCCTTACCTTTCCTAACTTGGTGTTGGCCGATCTCTCATTCTGAGATACCATGAGTATGTCGCCGTGTCCCTCCCATTTTTCTGCTCACATCCATCACAAGACCACTCACATATGGACATGCTTCCTTCTGTATTAGGTTCTGCCTCCCTTCAATAGTTATATTTATAGTCACAAATGAAATGAAGTCAAAAAGAAGACATGTACCCCTATGGATATATATTTTTGAATATATCTCTATAAACATATAAAAACAAGTGGAAATACCTAGACTTATAATAAAACAAAACCACATAATCCAATGAAAATCTCAGTGTTGCAGAGGAAATAATCATACACTGGCAATCAGTATACTGTGCATCTCTATGGTTACAGTGCCTCCCACTTGTCACTGTGTCTTCTCCCCTTTGTCTATATTATAAGGAAACATGTGTTTACATTTAGGGTCCACTAAGACATTCCAGGAAAATTTCCTGTTCTGAAAATCACTTTAACCCTTCATCATAGTGGTGTTATTCACCCACTTATCATATTAAATAAGCAAAAGTGAGTGGGAACAGATTTGGGCTTATTTGAAGGGCCACTATCCACTCCACCATAGAAATGTAGTCTAGTTCATGTGTGGAAATATAAAATGTCAGCACATGAAGTGGAAGGAATCTCAGTTTTCTGCCTCTGACATCATGTTCAAATATGACTCTGAATTTGTTACTATCCCTGGGGGAACTCAAGGAGAACCAGTCCTGGGTGAACTCAGGAGGGCTGAATGAAGCCCTGCTCTCTGTTTCTGTTTCTGTCTCTATTTAGACATCCTTGATATAAAAGTTAACTCTATTTTTTCAGCCTATAAATGTTAGAGTTTCTTTCCCTTATTATACTGAAAACAACTTCCTTGCTGAGTTTAAAATATCTCACCACCCTCTCGAACCACCGATACTATGAATTTATGCGACATTATAGATAATAACATGGAATAAGGTAAAAGTTATTATGACATGAGATAGACTTTATATTAGGTAGAGAGGAGTGAAGGGAGGGGAAGGAGTATAGGGAAAGGAATGATAGTAGAGTGAAACAGACAATATTGCCTCATGTGCATGTATGACTGCATGACTGATGTGATTCTACAATATGTATAATCAGAAAAACGTGAGATTATACTCCATTTATATATGATCTATCAAAATGTATAAATGCATGTTACAGTTTTATTTAACTAATTAGAACAAATAAAATTTATGATAACACAAATGGGAATCTACATTGTGTACAACCATAGAAACAAAAAGATGTATCCCATTTGTGAACAACTAATCAAAATGCAGTCTGTAAAAATTTAAAAATAAATAAAAAATTAAATTTTTTTTAAAAAAATTACAGAGCTAGACATAAAGCAAAGTCAGGTTTCATTCAAAGCTAAAATACACCTACTCAATGTGTTATTATTTAGAAGAATGTAGTGATAGAAAAATTAGGCATTCTTTATTTTTCAATTTTCAATTTTCAATTCTTTTTTTATTATTTTATTTTTATATATTTTTTTATTATAAACAAATGGGATACATGTTGTTTCTCTGTTTGTACATGGCATACAGGCATACCATTTGTGTAATCATAAATTTACATAGGGTAATGTTGTTTGATTCATTCTGTTATTTTTTCCCTACCCCCAACCCCCCCACACCACTCTTTTCCTGCTATACAGTCCTTCCTTCCTCCATTCTTGCCCCCCTCCCTAACCCTAACACTAACCCTAACACTAACCCCCACATTATGTGTCATCATCCACTTATTAGCGATATCACTCGTCCTTTGGTTTTTTGAGATTGGCTTATCTCACTTAGCATGATATTCTCCAGTTTCATCCATTTGCCTGCAAATGCCATAATTTTATCATTCTTTATGGCTGAGTAATATTCCATTGTATATATATACCACAGTTTCTTTATCCATTCATCAATTGAAGGACATCTAGGTTGGTTCCACAATTTGGCTATTGTGAACTGAGCAGCTATGAACATTGATGTGGCTGTATCTCTGTAATATGCTGATTTTAAGTCCTTTGGGTATAGGCCAAGGAGAGGGACACCTGGGTCAAATGGTGGTTCCATTCCAAGTTTTCTAAGGAGTCTCCACACTGCTTTCCAGAGTGGCTGCACTAGTTTGAGCCCCACCAGCAATGTATGAGTGTCCCTTTCTCCCCACATCCTCGCCAACACCTGTTGTTGCTTGTATTCTTTTTTTTTTATTATTGTACACAAATGGGATACATGCTGTTTCTCTATTTGTACATGGCGTAAAGGCATACCATTTGTGTAATCATAAATTTACATAGGGTAATGTTTGATTCATTCTGTTATTTTTTTCCCTTCCCCCCATCCCTCCCACCCCTCTTTTCCCTCTATACAGTCCTTCATTCCTCCATTCTTGCCCCCCTCCCTAAACCTAACTCTAACCCTAACACTAACTCTTCCCAACCCCCATTATGTGTCCTCATCCACTTATTAGTGATATCATTCTTCCTTTGGTTTTTTGAGATTGGCTTATCTCACTTAGCATGATATTCTCCAGTTTCATCCATTTGCCTACAAATTACATAATTTTATCATTCTTTATGGCAGAGTAATATTCCATTGTATATATATATATATACCACAGTTTCTTTATCCATTCATCAATTGAAGGACAACTAGGTTGGTTCCACAACCTGGCTATTGTGAACTGAGCAGCTATGAACATTGATGTTACTGTATCTCTGTAATATGCTAATTTTAAATCCTTTGGTTATAGGCCAAGGAGTGGGATAGCTGGGTCAAATGGTGGTTCCATTCCAAGTTTTCTAAGGAAACTCCACACTGCTCTCCAGACTGGCTGCACTAATTTGCAGCCCCACCAGCAATGTATGAGTG
The DNA here is from genome assembly GCF_902686445.1 of Sciurus carolinensis. Lineage (NCBI taxonomy): Eukaryota > Metazoa > Chordata > Mammalia > Rodentia > Sciuridae > Sciurus > Sciurus carolinensis. The sequence goes on along the minus strand of NC_062229.1, from coordinate 6,660,374 downwards.
TCCCTTTCTCCCCACATCCTCGCCAAAACCTGCTGTTGCTTGTATTCTTGATAATCGCCATTCTAATTGGGTGAGATGGAATCTTAGGGTGGTTTTGATTTGCATTTCTCTTATTACTAGATATGTAGAACATTTTTCCATATGTTTGTTGATTGCTTGTAGATCTTCTTCTGTGAAGTGTCTATTCATTTCCTTAGCCCATTTGTCGATTGGATTAGTTGCATTCTTGGTGTAGAGTTTTTTGAGTTCTTTATAGATTCTGGAGATTAGGGCTCTATCTGAAGTATGATTGGCAAAGATTTTCTCCCACTCTGTAGGCTCTTTCTTCGCATTGCTGATAGTTTCCTTTGCTGAGAGATAGCTTTTTAGTTTGAATCTATTCCAGTTATTGATTCTTGCTTTTATTTCCTGTGCTATGGGAGTCCTGTTGAGGAAGTCTGGTCCTAAGCCGACATGTTGAAGCTCTGGACCTACTTTTTCTTCTATAAGATGCAAGGTCTCTGGTCTGATTCCGAGATCCTTAATCCATTTTGAGTTGAGTTTTGTGTAGGGTGAGAGATAGGGGTTTAATTTCTTTCTGTTGCATATGGTTTTCCAGTTTTCCCAGCACCATTTGTTGAAGAAGCTATCTTTTCTCCATTGCATATTTTTGGCCCCTTTGTCTAGTATGAGAAAATTGTATTTATTTGGATTTGTGTCCGTGTCCTCTATTCTGTACCATTGATCCACCTTTCTATTTTGGTACCAATACCATGCCGTTTTTGTTACTATTGCTTTGTAGTAGAGTTGAACATCTGGTATTGCGATACCCCCTACTTCACTCTTTCTTCCAAGGATTGCTTTATCTATTCTGAGTTTTTTATTCTTCCAGATGAATTTCATAATTTCTTGCTCTATTTCTGTAAGGTACATCATTGGGATTTTAATTGGAATTGCATTGAATCTGTATAGCACTTTTGGTAGTATGGCCATTTTGACAATATTAATTCTTCCTATCCAAGAACATGGGAGATCTGTCCATCTTCTGAGGTTTTCTTTAATTTCTTTGTTTAGTGTTCTGTAGTTCTCATTGTAGAGAGATTGATTCCCAAGTATTTTATTTTTTTCGAAACTATTGTGAATGGGGTAGTTTTCCTAATTTCTCGTTCTGAAGAGTCATTGCTTATGTATAGAAATGCCTTAGATTTATGTGCATTGATCTTATATCCCGCTACCTTACTGAATTCACTTATGACATCTAACAGTTTTCTGGTGGAATTTCCTGGATCCTCTAAGTATACAATCATATCATCAGTAAATAGGGATAGTTTGAGTTCTTCTTTTCCAATTCGTATCCCTTTAATTTCTTTGGTCTGTCTAATTGCTCTGGCTAGAGTTTCAAGGACAATATTGAATAGAAGTGGTGAAAGAGGGTATCCCTGCCTTGTTCCACTTTTTAGAGGGAATGCTTTCAGTTTTTCACCATTTAGAATAATATTAACCATGGGCTTAGCGTAGATGGCCTTTACAATGTTAAGGAATGTTCCCACTATCCCTATTTTTTCTAGTGTTTTGAGCATGAAGGGATGCTGTATTTTATCAAATGCTTTTTCTGCATCTATCAAAATAATCATGTGATTCTTGACTTTAAGTCTATTGATATGGTGAATTACATTTATTGATTTCCTGATGTTGAAGCAACCTTGCATCCCTGGGATGAAACCCACTTGATCATGGTGCACTATCTTTTTAATATGTTTTTGTATGCGATTTGCTAAAATTTTGTTGAGAATTTTTGCGTCGATGTTCATTAAGGATATTGGTCATAAATTTTCTTTCCTCGATGTGTCTCTGTCTGGTTTAGGTATCAGGGTTATATTGGCTTCATAGAATGAGTTTGGGAGGGTTCCCTCCTCTTCTATTTTATGGAACACTTTGAGAAGTATTGGAATGAGCTCTTCTTTAAAAGTTTTGTAGAACTCGGCTGAGAACCCATCTGGTCCTGGACTTTTCTTTGTTGGTAGGCTTTTGATGACTTCTTCTATTTCATTACTTGAAATTCGTCTATTTAAATTGTTTATGTCCTCCTCGTTCATTTTAGGCAATTCATATGTCTCTAGAAACCTGTTGATGTCTTCGAAATTTTCTCTTTTGTTGGAGTATAGATTTTCAAAATACCTTCTAATTATATTTTGTATTTCAGTCTTGTGTGTTGTGATATTTCCTTGTTCATTCCGAATTTTAGTGATTTGGGTTTTCTCTCATCTTCTCTTTGTTAGTGTGGCTAAAGATTTATCAATTTTGTTTATTTTTTCGAAGAACCAGCTATTTATTTTGTCAATTTTTTGTATTGTTTCTTTCATTTCAATTTCGTTGATTTCAGCTCTGAGTTTGACTATTTCCTGTCTTCTACTACTTTTGGTGTTGGTCTGTTCTTCTTTTTCTAGGACTTTGAGCTGTAGTGTTAGGTCGTTTATTGTTTGAGTTTTACTTCTTTTATTAAATGTGCTCCATGAAATAAGTCTTCCTCTAAGTACTGCTTTCATAGTGTCCCAGAGATTTTGATATGATGTTTCTTTGTTCTCGTTTACCTCTAAGAATTTTTTAATTTCCTTCCTAATATCTTTTGTTATCCATTCATCATATAATAGCATATTGTTTAATCTCCAGGTGTTGGCGTAGTTTCTGTTTTTTACTCTTTCATTTATTTCTAACTTCAATCCATTATGATCTGATAGAATACAAGGTAGTATTGTATTATTCCACATTAGCTTTGTGGCATAATATATGATCTATTTTAGAGAAGGATCCATGTGTTGCTGAGAAGAAAGTGTATTCGCTCTTGGTTGGATGATATATTCTATAAATGCCTGTTAAGTCTAAATTATTGATTGTGTTATTGAGATCTATGGTTTCTTTGTTCAATTTTGGTTTGGAAGATCTGTCCAGTGGTGAGAGAGGTGTGCTAAAATCACCTAGTATTATTGTATTATGGTCTATTTGGTTTCTAAAATTGAGAAGGATTTGTTTAACATACATGGATGAGCCACTGTTTGGGGCATAGATGTTTATGATTGTTATATCTTGCTGATTTATGCTTCCCTTAAGCAGTATGAAATGTCGTTCCTTATCCCTTCTGACTAACGTTGGCTTGAAGTCCACATTATCTGAAATGAGGAAGGATACTCCAGCTTTTTTGCTGAGTCCATGTGCATGGTATGTTTTTCCCCATCCTTTCACTTTTAATCTATGGGTATCTCTTTCTATGAGGTAAGTCTCTTGCAGGCAACATATGGTTGGATCTTTCTTTTTAATCCAATCTGCCAGTCTATGTCTTTTGATTGATGAATTCATTAACATTCAGGGTTATTATTGAGATATGATTTGTATTCCTGGTCATTTGGTTCATATTTAAAATTTTATTTATTTATTTATTATTTTTTTTTGACACATCTTGGTTCCTAGTTTATGTGTGAGTTCCTTTAGGATAATTCCTCCCTTTGCTTCTTTGTTTTTTATTTCTTCCTCATGAAATATTTTGCCGAGAATGTTCTGTAATGCTGGCTTTCTTTTTGTAAATTCTTTTAGTTTTTGTTTATCATGGAAAGATTTTATTTCATCGTCAAATTTGAATGTAAGCTTTGCTGGGTATAAGATTCTCGGTTGGCATCCATTTTCTTTCAGAGCTTGAAAAATGTTGTTCCAGGCCCTTCTAGCTTTTAGGGTCTGGATTGAAAAATCTGCTGATATCCGTATTGGTTTCCCCCTGAATGTAATTTGGTTCTTTTCTCTCACAGCCTTTAAAATTCTGTCTTTATTTTGTATGTTAGGTATTTTCATTATAATGTGCCTTGGTGTGGGTCTGTTGTAATTTTGTGTATTTGGAGTCCTATAAGCCTCTTGGACTTGATTTTCCATTTCATTCTTCAGATTTGGAAATTTTCTGATATTATTTCATTGAATAGATTGTTCATTCCTTTGATTTGTTTCTCTAAGCCTTCCTCAATCCCAATAATTCTCAAATTTGGCCTTTTCATGATATCCGATCATTCTTGGAGATTCTGTTCATGATTTCTTACCATCTTCTCTGTTTGTTCAACTTTGTTTTCGAGGTTAAATATTTTGTCTTCAATATCTGAAGTTCTGTCTTCCAGGTGTTCTATCCTATTGGTTATGCTTTCTATGGAGTTCTTAATTGGTTTATTGTTTCCTTCATTTCAAGGATTTCTGTTTGTTTTTTTTTTTCAATATCTCTAACTCTTTATTGAAATGATCTTTTGCTTCTTGAATTTGCTCTGTTAACTGTCGATTGGTGTGATCATTCAATGCCTGCATTTGTTTTTTCATCTCATCATTCAATGCCTGCATTTGCTCTTTCATCTCATCGTTTTCTTCCCTAATCATTTTAATTATGTACATTCTGAACTCCCTTTCTTCATTTCTTCTGCCATGCTGTCGTTGGATTCTATTGATGTAACATCTAGATTTGTTTGGGGCATTTTCTTCCCTTGTTTTCTCATATTGTTCAGGAATCAGTGGTTCATTAAGATATTGCAGATTTCCTCTATCGACTTATAATGTCCCTGAAGATTGCTAGTATATCCCCTCTTATCCTTCAGTAAGCTGAAGTCTTGGAGGAAGTTGATAATGCGGAGCTCCACGAAGAAGCTGCCTCCCTAGGGTGGTGACCCTCAGGTGGCGTATATTCCCTGCTAGGGGTCAGAGGTATCTCCACTTGTTGACCAAAGGTCACCCAACAGGGAACTAGGCTGCGGGCTGAGGCAAGGCCTGTTTGTGCCTGTGTCTCTGGTTTTACTGTCCCTGTGGGAAAACCTCTCCTGGTAGGGAAGACTCACTCGGTGGGAACGTCTTGCTGGTCAGTTCCCCTCCTAGAGGTTCCCCTCAATCTACAACTACCGCCTGGGCTGGGCTGTCTTCCTCTGCAATCTTCCCAGGGGCCCGGACCTACCTCCTGGGCCTGGGAGCCTCACCCTCCGCAGGCGAGTCTCCTTAGGCTGCCTCTCCCAGAGAATCTGCCCGCCGCCCTGGAAACTTCGCTCCGCCCCTAGGTGTGTCTCTGTGTGGCTCTTCCAGCAAGAAACCACCTAGCTCCTGGGACCCTACTCTGCACCTAATTGGCTGGCTATGCGGCCCCTCCTCTGAGCCGCCACCTGGAGCCCCGTACAACAGCTCCGATACCCAGAGGCCCGCCACACACCTCCTCCTCCGGACAGCGGCTGGGTTTCTGACGTAGTCACTAGGAGCCCAAGCAACTCACTTCGCGTCTCCTCCTCCCGCCAACCTCCTGTAGCCCTATGCATTCACTCCAAGCCCAAGTGACCCGCCCTGTTCCTCCTCCTTGGGGTAGCCCCCCGGGTGTTCAGGGGCAGTGGCTCCAAGACCAAGTGACCCACCATGCTCCTCCTCCAGGCAGGCCACCTGTTTTCAGGAGTGGTCGCTTTGAGTGCAATCAACTCACCACTCGCCTCCCCCTCTGGCAACCAACTGTGGCTCTGATGTAGTCACTCCTAGACCAACCGACTCACCGCGCTTCTCCTCTTCCTCCGGGCAACCCCCCGGGTGTTCAGAAGCGGTTGTTCTGAGTCCAAACAGCTCGCGATGCATCTCCTCCTCTGGCAACCGCCTGTGGCTCTGATGCAGTCACTCCTAGACAAAGCGACCCACCGAGCTTCTCCTCTCCTCCGGACAACCCCCCGGTGTTTGGAAGTGGTCGTTCTGAGTCCGAACAGCTCGTCACGCAGCTCCTCCTCTGGCAACCGCCTGTGGCTCTGATGCAGTCACTCCTAGACCAAGCGACCCGCTGGGCTTCTCCTCTTCCTCCGGGCAATCCCCCGGTGTTCAGAAGCAATTACTCTGAGTCTAAACAGCTCACCACACAGCTCCTCCTCAGGCTGCCGCCCGGAGCCCCAGTGGTTGCTCCGAGTCCAAGGGCTGTGCTGAGCCGCCGCCTCTACGATGATCCCAGTTTTCCGTGTTTACCGCTCCAGCGGGGGGAGGGGCGTCTCGCCGAGCAACTCCACTTCACAAATTCCCTGCGTCCCGGGGCTACCGGGGCATCTGGGACGCCTCCCCAATGGGAGAGACTCACCCGGCGGTTTGAGTTGGTCCCAAGTCTCTCACTATCTCCTCTTTTGAATCCTGCGTCCTGGAGCAACGTGAAATGCAGCCGCCCTCTAGGACGCCATCTTGAAACTTGCTTGTATTCTTGATAATCGCCATTGTAATTGGGGTGAGATGGAATCTTAGGGTGGTTCTGATTTGCATTTCTCTTATTACTAGAGATGTTGAACATTTTTCCATATGTTTGTTGATTGCTTGTAGATCTTCTTCTGTGAAGTGTCTATTCATTTCCTTAGCCCATTTGTGGATTGAATTATTTGCATTCTTGGTGTAGAGTTTTTTGAGTTCTTTATAGATTCTGGAGATCTTCCTCAATTGGAAACCTATCACTTCGACTTTCTCTACAATTCCAAAGCAAAGAACACATCATCGAGGAAATGCTATCCTACCAATGAGCTTCCTCAAGGCCTCCTTCATGTGTCTGTTCCTCAGGCTGTAGAAAAAGGGGTTCAGCATCTGAGTGACCACAGAGAACATCACTGAAGTAACTGCAGTCTTCCTGGGGGAGTCAGTCACTGCAGAGCTAATGTACACCCAAAACCAGTCCCATAAAACAAGAAGACAACAAACAGATGAGATCCACAGGTGGAAAAGGCTTTATGCTTTCCTTCTGATCAGGGCATTCTCAAGATAGAGGACACAATGTGAATGTAAGAAAAAATGTTCCCAGAAAGAGGAAAACGAGCAAATACACATGCTGCAACAAATACCAGGATGTTATTAATAAGGGTGTCAGAACAAGCAAGCGCAATGACCTCAACTAGTTCAGAGAAGAAGTGGTGGATCTCCAGGTCTGTGCAGAAGGACAGACGTAGTACCAACAGAGTGTGGAGGAAGGCATCCATAGTGCTGATGAACAGAGAGGATTGAAGAAGATAGACATAGAGGTAGGAATTCATGATGTCTGTGTACCTCAAAGGGTGACAAATGGCCACATAGTGGTCAAAGGTCATCCCTGCAAGGAGAAAATTTTCCAAAATATTAAAAACCAGGACAAAGCAGATCTGAAAGAGGGAACCTGTGTAAGATAAACTTTGATCCTGTGATTGGATGTTCACCAGCATCTTGGGGATTGTGGTGGTGCTGAAACAGATGCCATTGAAGGAAACATTGGAGAGAAAGAAGTACATGGGGGTTTGGAGGTGGAAGTCAGAGATGGCCAGGATGATGAGCAGGTTTCCCAGGATGGTGACCAGGTACATGGACAGGAACAGGCTGAAGATGAGGGGCTGCAGTGCTGGGTCATCTGTCAGTCCCAGGAGAAGGAATTCTGAAACAGTTGTTTGGTTTCTATATTTCATGTTGTTGATGAATCTGGTGGAAAAGAAGTAACAAAAAGGTGAGAAAACTATTAGACCACCAGCATCTGTGTAATGTGGAATGTGTTAGAGAAACACTGCAGTGGACACCCTGGTTTCTGAACGTTACTCCTCTATACATTGGGAAAATAATTCTTCTTTAAAGTTATCCAGTTGGGGAACTTGAATATGTTAGCCCTTTCAACTAATCCATTCATAAAACTTCCTGACCAACATAAGCACAAGAATATAAGTAAATGTCTGAATCTTTTGCAATAATCATTATTTTGGACAAGGCGTAGACTTCTGCTGTGGAGGAAGCAGGATCTCTCCCTATGGAGAGTATGACACTGGAGGAATAGGATCTGTGTAAGTATCAGTCTTAATGTATATTGCAGGAGGTTAAGAGGATGACATACAGTTGACAAGAGTGGCATGGGGTACAGTTTTCTCAAAGTCTTATGCATGTGTTCTACTCACTGCTTCCCCAGTATAAAATTTTCAAAAAAATCTGTCCTCATTTCCAAAGTACTTTCTGAGGGTTCTTTCATTCCCTGACTGATTTCAAGAAGAATAATGTTGAGTATCTTACCTGAATACTGAACATATAAAGTGTGTCCTCAACAAGAGGAGGCAGCCTGAATGAGCCAATGGATCCCTGGTCATGAAGGCTCATCTCTGGGAGGAGGCTCAGGTGCTACTTCCTGGTTGGGTGGGACTTTTGACTGTCGTGGTCACAGGCTGATTCCTGCAGTCTCTGTATCCCTGGAGCTCAACATCCAAAGTTCCTCATTAATTCAGCTATTTTACTATCATTTTAATCCCAAGAGTATATATCATTAAAGACCAAGACCATGGAGGTGTTCCTCTGTCTTCTGAGCACTAACAGTGTGCTGCTATTCTCAATTTTATAAGTCTATGATTTTCATGTTTTCTCCCACTAGGTTATGTTTTTTCTTTTAATTATATGCCACCTACAACCTCAGGGAATGTACTTTCATAATGATGACAAACGGTTAAATGATTTTATTGTTGTATTGCTGCTTGCTTGACAGGTTAATATAATTCTGAAAGAACAAAGCCATGCCTTTTTATTAACTTTTCCAAATTTGGCACAACAGGTAAGAGTGTTAATAAAGAACAAAAAATAAGTTGAATAGGTTAGTACTGAGGGATAAAAAGGATGAAAAGAGATAAGCAGAGAGAAGGATTTAAAGGTTCACTTGAATTCACAATATAGATGAGCTAGTATATTTACAGCAGCAATACCCCAACTTGAGCATGATGTGTAAGAGTAGTTAAATTACAGATGTTCAATACTCATCTCTGGAAATTACTATCAGTAGATGGAGTAGGTTACAACCATTATGTGTCCCAAGTGATGCTGCTACTGCTATGAGCTAGAGTTTCATTGACTTTATTGTCATTTTGCTCACATATGCTTTTGATTCATCAGTAGCAGAGAACCCATAAATCAAAAATCTGTTTCAGTACAAATAAACCAATCAACAAATGGGCTAAGGAAATGAACAGACACTTCACAGAAGAAGATCTACAAGCAATCAACAGATATATGAAAAAATGTTCAACATCTCTAGTAATAAGAGATATGCAAATCAAAATTACCCTAAGATTTCAACTTACCCCAATTAGAATGGCGATCATCAAGAACACAAGCAACAATAGGTGTTGGCTAGGATGTGGGGAAAAAGGTACACTCATACATTGCTGGTGGGGTTGCAAATTAGTGCAGCCACTCTGGAAAGCAGTATGGAGATTCCTCAGAAAGCTTGGAATGGAACCACCATTTGACCCAGCTATCCCACTCATTGGCCTATACCCAAAGGACTTAAAATCAACATACTACAGAGATACAGCCACATCAATGTTCATTGCTGCTCAATTCACCATAGCCAGATTGTGGAACCAACCTAGATGTCCTTCAATTGATGAATGGATAAAGAAACCGTGGCATATATATACAATGGAATATTACTCTGCAATGAAGAATGATAAAATTATGGCATTTGCAGGCAAATGGGTGAAATTGGAGAATATCATGCTAAGTGAGATAAGCCAATCTCAAAAAACTAAAAGATGAATGATCTTGCTGATAAGCAGATGAGGAGAGCAGATGGTGGGAGGGCAGAGGGAAAAATGTTCAGCACCACAATCCATGGACAGCTCCATGCTTAGCTCCCTTTGTGTCTTCCAGAGCAGAGTTTCACCACTAGTGTCCACAGTGAAGAATGTGGTGGGTCACCTGAGCACTATATTCAGATTCGTTGATCTCACCTTAAAACTACTGAGTTTGTATCTTTGCTGAGACGTCTGAAGTATATGCTTTATAAAGAAGTACTTCTCAAATCTGAAAAGATAGATGTGAATAATTTAAAGAACAGGCAAGAATAGTTATTAATATAGCTTTGGCCCCTTCTGAATCAGTTAAACATACACCTAACTCATGATGCTTCCATTTCACTCTTTAGTATTTATTCAGGAACAATGAAAACATAAGTCTAAAAAAAGAACTATACATGAATGTTCATAACAGTGTTGTTTGTACTCAACCCAATTGTTATCAAAAGGTGAATGAATAAGCAACACATGCAACTTTCAAACAATTGAATACTGCTCAGGAAAATAAGTGAAAACTGTAGACCTAAGACAGTTGTTGGGTCAAAAAACAAGTATGATGAAAGAAAAACAAACAAATTCTACAAAGGAACATAAGAAAACTAGAGATGTATCTCCACTGATATAGTACTTATCCAGGATGTGAGAGTCAAGGGATCAATTTTTATATGGAAAAAATGGGCAGAGAGACAGAAGTAAATTTGGGATGTTGATGGACACATCATTATTGAGTTTGATGATCTGTCAGATCTCTTTATTTCTATCTACATGCATATGCATATATATGTATATATTGTAGATATACATATCTATGTATCTTTATGTCTAAATATTGAACTCCATGTTTATACAAATGAGTAAAATTATACATTTTAATTATATGCATTTTTTTTGTATATCAATCATACCTCAATAAGGCTGTGAACAATATAAAGGCCTTTTTGTATTTGAATACATTTGATTAGTAAACCTTTTTTCATCTATATATTAGTAACTATTTGATGTAATATGCAAATTAATAAACAGAATAAATGTTCATGAGCCATCCATAGTATAGTATCCATAGTATTGCTATGAAATATTATATTATTTATTATTTTATTGAATTTTTAGCATACATTGATTATTTTATCACATGAATTTTTACAAGTAAAAATGAGCTATATTTACAGACTTAAATATCATATTTTTCTAATACTGTTATCAGAAAGGAGTTGCCTTAAATATACAAATATAAGAAGAAAAAAATTCAATAACAGAAGGAGATGTGTTGAGGTGTATAAGATGCTTGAAGTGGGGGTGAACCTAAGCAGGTAGAGGAAAGAAGGCATCTGCTTAGCCTCTCCATGTGGGAGAAACAGTCAAGGTAAAACTCTTTATCAGTCAGGTTTGCTCATTAAAGATTTTTGCTGCTGTATGATTGCATAAGATTAAAAGTGTTTGACTAATTAGGACCTTTGGATATTGAAGCCCCAAGTGTCACAGAAATGGCAAACTTTCTGCCCTTGAACCCCCACTCAACACCTTGCCCATGGGAGAACACAGCTCACCTGGCCTTGGCCTCAGGACCATCATATCTGCCCAGGAGGCAGGTGCTGCACTATTTCTCTGTGTTCCCTGAGAACAGATCATTCAACTTTCTACTTTATACCCAGGGAGGAACTGAATGTTATTCCTCAGTGATGTCACCCAGGTAATAAGGAGTCTACCAGCTTGTGATTTCCCATAGTGACAGGTTTTTTTTCTGCTTACTCATTCCAGAACTGGGTCACTTGTGAAGTGTCTGTCTGATTCTCCATCATCTCCATGTTTCAATAGAGTCATGCACTGATATCTGAGTAAGCTGCATTCTACTAATATCTTATTTCAACCTTAAAGTCCAGGGACTTTTAAAATTCTCAATATTCACTAGCTCTTGCTCATTTTGAAGGATGTTTTAGAATTTCCTAAACTTTAATTTATATGACAAGAGTTAAAAGTACATGGCCAGTTTATTTTTACTTTTTCCTTCCTGGATCACAATACCCTTTTGTAGAACAAATACCTGGCTGACATTATTTCCTGTTTAATAATATTCTGATAAATAGCCACAAAGAATAATAAAATTATGGTATTTGCTAGAAAATATGTGGAACTGGAGAATATCATTCTAAGTAAAATAAGCCAGGCTCAAAGTCAAGGATGGAATGTTTTCTCTAGTATGTGGAAGTTAGAGAGTATAAAAGGGATTAAAAAAGGAAATGAGAAAATATAAAGAAGACCAATGGAGTAGAAAAAGGGGATCTGGAGAGAAGGTGGAGGAAAGGGGAAGGGGAAGAACTGGGGAAAAAATGAACCAAATTATGATAAGTCCAAGTATGAAAATACCACAATTAATCCCAAATTTGTGTATAATTATAATGCACTAACACTTAATTATAATAGCAGTAGAAGGGGGACCAGTGAAATGGAGCCAGGGGTTCAGGGGAAGAGAGGAGGCGAAGAGACTACATACTGGTCTGCCTTATTTTGTCTATTAATCTATGAACTGCTGAAATTTGAAAAGGGAGAACAGCATCGAGAAACACAACAAATAAACATGTATGCATTCTTCCAAAATGAGGCTGTTTTGACACTGAGCCATTAGAGCTCTTTACTTTAAATAACAAAAGAGCACGCATAATTGTAATGGACCCTGTAGGTCCCTCTCTAGGCTCTCTGCTTGAAGAGTCAAGCAAGGTCTTAATGAGACTTCACATGATCTTTTAACAATTTTACACATTGCATACTATTACTTGTGAGTGTGCTTGCATTTCACATGGCTATGCATATGTACGTGTGTGTAAGTGTAATTTATACATTTATCTATACATGTGTTGGTGCACATATGCATTGTACAATGTGTACTGTGCCTGTGTGTGTTCATGTATGTGTATGTGTGTGATGTAACAAGATGTTAGAAAAAAGTAAGATCATTACAGCTAATTAACCAGAGATAATGGACCAGGATTAAAAAGTGATTAAACATATTGTTTGTAAACAACCCAGGGGAAAATGTTATGTTCTCTGTGAGGTTTTAAAAGGTAGAACAAGACATATGTGAAAACAAAAACTATCAACTAAAACAAAGAATAGTGATTAAGAAGGTCTGGGAGGGGTGTGGAGGAGAGGGAAATGGGTGATTATGTTTGATTCGTGCATACTGTATGCATGACTGGAAGTATCATGTAACCCTGCAAATAGATACAACTGATATGTGTGACTTTTTAAGAGGGAAAAAGAAAAAGAAAGACAAATACATGGTTTACAGATAGACTCACTCAATTTTTTTAAATGATGGGGAGAATAATCAAGATCAAGTTCAGTAATGTGGTTCCCCTGAGGAAGGGAAAGCATGATCCTCAGATGATAAATAATATGCAAACATAAGTTGTGTTATTTTATTTCTTTACAATATCTAAGGCAAACATGGCAATACATTTACTTTAATGAGTGGTTGAATATTCAGGTCTTTGTTCAATTTATCTTTATTTATTTATTTAATTTTTTCAGAGCTGCTGAGGCTCATTCTTATTTTTGAACTGCATTTTGAATACTTGAAATACTTTATAAGATGTTAACTTTTTAATATCTGTAGTATTATAATTGGTAAATTTTACCATGCTGTAGTTGTATCGTTAAGCAATATTTTTTTATAGTTACTTGAGTTTTGTTGCTACATCTAGGTCTCATTTTCTTATTTTATTGAACTTTTATTGTAAGTTCATAAGAAAGAAACATTGACGTCATGATGTTCACCGAGGTGTTCACTCTTCATTCTCCTCTGTGGATTTTGCTGACACTGTCTCCTGTCCTCCAGTATTCGTGGGGAGAGCAGGTGAAGAGTAAGGGAGACCCAAGACTTTGATTTAGCATACATGTTTGTCTGTAGCCTTCTATGATATATTTAAATTTTAAAACTCCAAACAGCACAGAATGATAGAGAAAATAAGCACAAACACATGCTGCCAGATTTAACCAGAGTTTTTCTTAAAATAACAAAACTATGCACATTGACCCACCATATGTTTCACATTCCTCTCCATTCTTTTCATTTTTCAGAGGCAAACACAACCTCAAACCATCCTCATATGTTTAAATTGATTCATGCATTACAATCTTTACATATGTGTATGTGTGCAGAGGGAATGCATAATAGAAATGCCTTTTGGTTAGAGAAAGCATAAATAAGTAGTGATTTAATAAAATATTGGAATGGAGTAAGGTAGTTATGCTAGAGAAACAGAGAAAAATATACAAAGACTAAGAGCTGATTAAAATATTATTAGAACAATTAGAACAATGCCAGGCTCAGCATGCAAAGCTTTAAGATACAGGATGGCAATGTGATTTGCAGATGCAATCACTCACAGCATTGGAATCCTGGGAGACAAGGAGTCAGCTGCAGCACAGTGACTCCCTTGGGGAACACAATACACACAGTTTTCCTGTGATTGAAGATAGAAAAATAAAAATGTATATTTTAACGCAAACAAGGTATTATATTTTAATTTGATGGTTAGTGGTGAATACTTGGCTGTTTATTGCTATGTGTTTTGAATAGCTCATATATTTTATAAAAAATTTAAATGTTATTTTCAATGCTATTTTTAAACTTACTTAAATTTTGTTATGCTGCTTGTGTCTTTTAAGAAAATTTTCTTGCTTATCCATTTTCTATTTGTGTTGCTATGTCCAGCTCTTATTTATTTTATTTCTAGATGTATTGTCATATGCACAGGAGAATAGAGATATAAACATTAAATATAATAGATATTCATTGAATCATTTGCTTTTCCTGCTTCTGCATATGTGTGAGATTCTTGGGGTAGGGGGAGATTTAATACACTGATTCTTCCCTGAAATTGGCAGTTATGTACTAAACATGCTCCTTCTTTCATCTTTATACATTTGTCCCATCCATCACTTCTCATCTACTATGATGGGTACAGGCACTCTGGTCATGTCCACAGCAGAAGCAAGTAACAATAACAATATTAAGTGTCATGGTTAACTAATTAAACAAATTTTAAAAAGAAATAAACATAACTTATCAACAGGGAAAAAAAAGAATGTCTCATATCAAGCCCTTCCCCCAAAGGTTTCCTCATTGTGCATCCTCATAACATTCCCATGGAGTCTCTTAATGGCTCTGGTTATACAGATACGGAGACTGAGTCTTCTCACCCAGTGGAAAGTGTTTCACTGGTTGTGAACCAAGCACTGAAGCCAGAGTCTATCTTGGGTGTGTCTACCTTAAATCCTGATTAACACTGTTTCTGTTAACTAAAAGTTAATGTAGTTTCCCCGTGAGTTCATTCGATCTTTGGACTGCCTGCCTGTGCATATTCTGACACGACACCTCTCCCAGGGTGTCCACTATCCAGAATTGTGTGTTAGTATTTTTTTTCCTGTTTCCAGCATTTCTCCGTTTGGCTTAAGATATGACACATAATTTTACCTTATTAAAGTTTAATTGTGCCAGGTACAGTGGCACACAGCTGTAATACCAGCAACTGAGGAGGCTGGGGCAGGAGCTTTGCAAATGTTCAAGGCCAGTTGGGGCCACTTGGTGAGACCCTGTCCCAAAATAAAAATATAAAAGGGCTAGGGGTGTACCTCAATCGAAGAGCAACTCTGGGTTCAATCCTCAGTTCCAAAAGTTGAATTGTAACATATTAAACATGCCTTCTTTTTTTTAAATGAACTTTTATTGTAAAAAAATGGGATACATATTGTTGAACTGTGCCTTCATTTACTTGCCCTGATGTATTTGAGATTTACTGATGATATTGTGTGTCAGGAGTTGATTTTTCCTTGCTGTATATTTTTGCAAGATACATGATGATATTAAAATTTAATTATCTTTTAGGGTATTTAAATACCACTTTCATTTAATTTTATTGTATTCATTTAAAGTATGCCATGTGAAATGATTATTATAGTCAAGTAAATTATCATATCCACCATTTCACATTTGAGAAAGTACAGTAGCCCCTCTTTATCTGTGGTTTCTCTGCAGTTACTCATAGACAAATACAATCTGAAAAGTTTACATGGAAAATATTTTGTTTAAATTTTTTAAAATTCAACTTAAAAACATAAAAGTCCTTTTATTAAATTTTTTCTTTCACATGCCTGAAACACAACCAATCTTATTTCTAAAATTTTATAATCTTTTTTCTAAGCATCTTTGTTAATAAAGTCCTGAATAAGAAAAACAGATTTAAGTTATGCTTCATTTTCAAATTCAATCTTCACAATGTATAGTGACTAAACATCCACTTTGATCTCTAAAAATGAATAGCTGCGAGATGATTTAAACACAATTTTTATATGGTAATACATGCCCTCTGATTTCAAATATCCCACTGTGAAATATAGCATATAGTATTACTGACCAGTCACCATACTGTGCAATAGAGCACCAGAACTTACTCCTCCCCTCCACCTGAAACCTGGCACCTGTTCACTGACACTTCCTCACATCTCCCTCCTCCCTACCATTCCTAGATGCTGGTAACGACTATTCTACTCTCTACTTCTGAGATCAACATTTTAGATTCCATCTCTGAATCATTCGGTTACTCTACAGTGTATACATGTGATAAACTATCAGAATGTACCTGATAAAAATGTACAATTGTGCCCCTAGAAATAAAATAAAACTTACAAAACAAAGACCTTGATAATACACCAGGAAGAAATTCTTTTTAATGAGTAAGTAGACAGGGTTTTGCACAGTTCATAGGACAGAGAAACTCTTGTACACAGGCAAACTTTGTATAGATTCCAGGAAACCTGGGTTAGGGGTCCAAAAGAAAATAAAACAAGAATAAATACATAGCTTTCTTGTAATATGTTTGAGGAATATCTCATGCTAAGTAAGACTGTGAAGAAAGGTATTTATGAAAACTATTAAACAGTAACTCACAGAATGAAGTGAAAATTTCTTTAATAATGTACAGGAAGACGCCCTTCATCACACCCAGCTGTGCTTCATCCTCTCCCTCCCATCCTTGACTGACATCTATTTAAGCACAAGCACAGTACCAAAGATCCTGGGAACATCAAAGCACAGGACCTGAGCATCACTTAAGCACAATTTCTCTCCCATCCATGCTTTGTCTTGGTTTATACTTTCTTAGAAAATTTCCCTTGCAGGAATGCCCTGTAATTGTTTCATGACTGTCAGTAACTCCTTGTAATAAATGGTTACCATGAACCTCTGCCTCTCTGAGTCCTGCCAATTCAGTCCTCTCTGTTCAACGACATTGTAGATGGCCTGATGTGTCAGATGGTGCCATGACTTCCCTTCTGCACAGACCTGTAGATCCTCACTTCTACATACTCACTCAGATCATCAAGCCCATCCGTCAAGTGCCCTCATTCATGATATCCTGAGTCATCCACGAGAGGAGAAATAGACAATACACAAGGGAAACAAGCATGATGGCATGAGAGGTGTCATTCTGAATCTCCTGTCTAGTGAGCTGGACTTATCACCACAGCAGCTGAGGGCTGCTGGCAGTCAGCACTTCACTCTCATATCCCTTCTTCTGGAAATGCCTTGGTAGCAGAGATTGACTGGACTGAGTTTGGTGGTTCATGTCTATAATCCCAGCAGCTTGGGAGACTGAGGCAGGAGAATTGAAGATACAACCAGCCTTGGGAATTTAGTGAGGCACTGAGCAATTTAGAAAGATCCTGTCTCAAAATTAAAAAATGAAAAAGGGCTGGGGATGTGGCTCAGGAGTTAAGAATCCTAGGTTCAATTCCTGGCATAAATAAATAAATAAATAAAGAGATGGACTGCACCCAATATTACTTCCACTTCCCAAATTACATCCATGGCCAAACTATGCAGTTTAAAAACTTGACTCACTTGCTCTTCTTGGGGACATACCAGAAGGTGAAGGTGCATTTCAGTCCATAATCCCCAGTCAGGTCAGAGGATACTGGTGGTCCTAGCACAAATTATCCCTAAGCGTAATCTATTCTCCAGCTATTCTCTTCCCCAGGGTCTCATTCCAGGTGCACCTTCTAATAACCCATCAGTATCAACCTCTGATTTTGTCTTATTCTTGGTAGCTCAACTGGTTGTAATAAAAAATCATATTCTTTTAAGTGCTGAGAACTGCTGTGGATTATGTCAGGAAATAAGATAATGCTAAAGTATTTCAATTTGAAACAGGATAGTAATGAGATGCTTCACTGAGAAGACATTTGAGAAAAGACCTGGTGTAGTCAAGAGCACATGATGTGATTATGTAGAGATAGAACCAACCTTGCATTCCTTGAGAAAAAAAACTAGTCACAATTTGTATTCTTTGCTGGACTCCTATTTCTATCATTCTGCCAGAAATTTTGCAGTCAAAGTACATTTTGGTTTTCCTTTTTTGTGTTAAACTTTTCTGCACTCATCATCCACGATGTGGATGATATAAAGCATATTCCTTCCCTATCTTTCCTGAAATCACACTTTAATGTTGAAATCAATTAATCAACTCCCCTGAATGTTAGGAAGATCTTCTGTATAAATTTTGTGAGTCTGGTGATGTTCCATGGAAAGTTGTATTACTTATAAAATTTAAATTACTTTTTGTTTCCAGGACTAGTTGCTTTCTGTATTTTATTGAGAGAAATGTGTTTGCCTAGTTTATTCCAGCACTTTTAACTTGTGTTGAACTTGTTCACTCTAGACCATAGTTCTAGAAATTCCCACATCTCTCTTCTGTATCATATTTTTTCTGACTTGATGAGGTCATTTCTGGTAGCCTCCCATATATGAGTTTCTCTTAAAAATTAAACAAAACCCATTGAAGATCTATTACATTTTTTCTACTCGTTCCCCTTTTTAAATCAATAGAATTGAGATGTTGAAGCAAACACCACAATTCATCTCTTCACAAATTGCATATAATATATTCAATGAAATGTATTTTCAAATGGAAAGAGGTTAAATGTAAATAACTTGATAAACATATGATGATAGAGAAATCACTAAATGTGGATGTTTTTTAAATAAACACCAACACAAAAAACAAACTCCATTAAGTGATGGGTGATATCCAACACAATGTGCTAAATATATGAACACACTGCCTTTTTGTGGTTTCATAACTTTATGTGAAATTATAATTTCACATAAAAATGAAGAAACATAAATTCAACTACCTTTTCTGTATGTGAAGAGAACTACTGAAATTATTGTGATAAAATTGAAGAATGTGGCAGTGCAGCGCAGCGTACTCCGGCACGCAAGCAGCTTCAGGGACCAGGATAGGGTAGCCAGAGACCTCCCCAAGTAGCCTGGACCCCTGCGGTGGAAGGTGCCTTTCAAGGCTAGCTTCTTGGAGCAGACTGCCCAGTGAGAGTCTTTCTACATAGAACCAGCCACAAGCCACTGAAGCAATGGAGAGCTTCAATCCACAAACAGCCTCTAGGATCAGGGCAGGGCAGCCAGAGACCTCTTCAGGCAGCTCTGCCCACTCCGGCTGCAGGCTCTCTTCACGGGGCGATCCAAGATGGCGGCCTAGAGGGAGACTGCACCCCCAGTCGCTCCAGAACCCAGGAGTTAAGAAGGGGAGGCATTGAGAGACTCAGACTGAAATAGAGCCACGGGTGAGTCTGCCCACTGGGTAAAGCTCGGCCCGGGTGGCAGGCCCAGATAGGGGTGGCAAGCCCAGATAGAGGTGGCTTATCGGAGCCAGGCAGGGCAGATAGAGTCTTCCACAGGCAGTCCTGAGCACTCCGGCAGTGGGCCCCGCCCACACAGCCAGCTTCTCCAGGTTCCCGGAGCGGGCCCGCTAGTGAGAGCCTTTCTGACCAGAACAAGCTCCAAGTCCTGGAGCCAGCGCAGCACAGTGTACTCTGGCACACAAGCAGCTTCAGGGACCAGGATAGGGCAGCCAGAGACCTCCCCAAGTAGCCTGGACCCCTGCGGTGGGAGGTGCCTTTCAAGGCTAGCTTCTCAGACCAGACCGCCCAGTGAGAGGTTTTCTACATAGAACCAGCCACAAGCCACCGAAGCAACGAAGAGCTTCGATCCACAAGCAGCCTCTAGGATCAGGTCAGGGCAGCCAGAGACCTCTTCAGGCGGCTCTGCCCACTCCGGCCGCAGGCTCTCTTCACGGGGCGATCCAAGATGGTGGCCTAGAGGGAGACTGCACCCCCAGTCGCTCCAGAACCCAGGAGTTAAGAAGGGGAGGCATTGAGAGACTCAGACTGAAATAGAGCCACGGGTGAGTCTGCCCACTGGGTGAAGCTCGGCCCAAGTGGCAGGCCCAGATAGAGGTGGCTTATCGGAGCCGGGCAGGGCAGCTAGAGTCATCCACAAGCAGCCCTGCGCACTCCGGCGGTGGGCCCCGCCACACAGCCAGCTGCACGGTGCAGGCCCACAGTGAGAGCCTTTCCACACACAGCCAGTTCCAAACCGTGGAACCAGTAGGGGGCTAGGGGCAGTTTTCTTCGGATGTGCTGCATTATCAGATTCCTCCAAGACATCAGGCTACTGAAGGCTGGGAGGTGTTACACTGGAAATCTACCGGGACACTATAAGCCAATAGGGGAAAACTGCAATATCTCAGGGTCCCACTGACAGCTGACCAATATGAGAAAACAAGGGAAGAAAATGTTTCAAACAAACCTAGATACTACATCAATAAAACGCAATGACAGCACAGCAGAAGAAATGTGAGAAAGGGAGTTCAGAATGTACGTAATTCAAATGATCAGGGAAGCTAATGAGGAGATGAAAGAGCAAATGCAGGCATTGAAGGAGGAGATGAAAGAGCAAATGCAGGCATTAAATGATCGCACCAATCAACAGTTAAAAGACCAAATACGGGAAGCAAGAGATCATTTCAATAAAGAGTTAGAGATACTGAAAAAAAAAACAAACTGAAATACTTGAAATGAAGGAAACAATAAACCAAGTTAAAAGCTCCATAGAAAGCATAACCAATAGGATAGAACAGCTGGAAGACAGAACCTCAGACATTGAAGACAAATTATTTAATCTTGAAAGCAAAGTTGGCCAAACAAAAAAGATGGTAAGAAATCATGAACAGAATCTACAAGAATTATGGGATATCATGAAAAGGCCAAATTTAAGAATTATTGGGATTGAGGAAGGTTTAGAGAAACAAACCAAAGGAATGAACAATCTATTCAATGAAATAATAACAGAAAATTTCCCAAATCTGAAGAATGAAATGGAAAACCAAGTACAAGAGGCTTATAGAACTCCAAACATACAAAATTACAACAGAACCACACCAAGGCACATTATTATGAAAATGCCTAACATACAAAATAAAGACAGAATTTTAAAGGCCGTGAGAGAAAAGAATCAAATTACATTCAGAGGGAAACCAATAAGAATATCAGCAGATTTTTCAATCCAAACCCTAAAAGCTAGAAGGGCCTGGAACAACATTTACCAAGCCCTGAAAGAAAACATGATGCCAACCAAGAATCTTATACCCAGCAAAACTTACCTTCAAATTTGACTGATGAAATAAGATCCTTCCATGATAAACAAAAGCTAAAGGAATTTACAAAAAGAAAGCCAGCATTACAGAACATTCTCAGCAAAATATTCCATGAGGAAGAGATGAAAAACAACGATGCAAATCAGCAACAGGAGGCGCTAGCCCTAAAGGAATAGCCAAATAAAGGAGAAACCAAATCATGTCAAAAACAAATATGAGTCAATTGACTGGAAATACAAATCATATCACAATAATAACCCTGAATGTTAATGGCCTGAATTCATCAATCAAAAGACACAGACTGGCAGATTGGATTAAAAAGAAAAATCCAACAATATGCTGCCTGCAAGAGACTCATCTCGCAGAAAGAGACACCCATAGACTAAAGGTGAAAGGATGGGGAAAAACATACCATGCACACGGACACAGCAAAAAAGCTGGAGTATCCATCCTCATCTCAGATAATGTGGACTTCAAACCAAAACTAGTCAGAAGGGATAAAGAAGGACATTACATGCTGCTTAAGGGAAGCATAAATCAGCAACACATAACAATCATAAATATCTATGCCCCGAACATTGGCTCATCCACGTACGTAAAACAAATCCTTCTCAATTCCAGAGATCAAATAGACCACAACACAATAATACTAGGCGATTTTAACACACCTCTCTCACCACTGGATAGATCGTCCAAACAAAAATTGAATAAAGAAACCATAGATCTCAACAACACAATCAACAATTTAGACTTAACGGACATATATAGAATATACCATCCAACAAAGAACTGAATACACTTTCTTCTCAGCAGCACATGGATCCTTGTCTAAAATAGACCATATTTTATGCCACAAAGCTACTGTTAGCAAATACAAGAAGATAGAGATACTACCTTGTACTCTATCAGATCATAATGGATTGAAATTAGAAATAAATGACAGAATAAAAAACAGAAACGTCTCCAATACCTGGAGAGTAAATAATACACTATTATATGATGAATAGATAACAGAAGACATCAGGAGGGAAATAAAAAAATTCTTAGAAGTAAACGAGAACAAAGACACATCATATCAAAATCTCTGGGACACTATGAAAGCAGCACTTAGAGGAAGATTTATTTCATGGGGCGCATTCAAAAAAAGAAGTAGAGATCAACAAATAAACGACTTAACACTACAGCTCAAAGCGCTAGAAAAAGAAGAGCAGACCAATACCAAAAGTAGTAGAAGACAGGAAATAGTTAAAATCAGAGCCGAAATCAACGAAATCGAAACAAAAGAAACAATTGGAAAAATCAACAAAATAAATAGTTGGTTCTTTGAAAAAATAAATAAAATTGATAAACCCTTTGCCACACTAACAAAGAGAAAGAGGGAGAAAACTCAAGTTACTAAAATTCGGAATGAACAAGGAAACATCACAATAGACACGAGTGAAATACAAAACATAATTAGAAGCTATTTTGAAAATCTATACTCCAACAAAACAGAAAACCTCGAAGACATCAACAAATTTCTAGAGACATATGAATTACCTAAACTGAACGAGGAGGACATACACAACTTAAATAAACCAATTTCAAGCAATGAAATAGAAGAGGTCATCAAAAGCCTACCAAGAAAGAAAAGTCCGGGACCAGATGGATTCTCAGCCGAGTTCTACAAAACCTTTAAAGAAGAGCTAATTCCAATACTCCTCTAACTATTCCATGAAATAGAAGAGGAGGGAACCCTCCCAAACTCATTCTATGAAGCCAATATCACCCTGATACCTAAGCCAGACAGAGACACATCGAGGAAAGAAAATTTCAGACCAATATCCTTAATGAACATCAACGCAAAAATTCTCAACAAAATTTTAGCAAATCGCATACAAATATATATTAAAAAGATAGTGCACCACGATCAAGTGGGTTTTATCCCAGGGATGCAAGGTTGGTTCAACATTCGGAAATCAATAAATGTCATTCACCATATCAACAGACTTAAAGTTAAGAATCACATGATTATTTCAATAGATGCAGAAAAAGCATTCGATAAAATATAGCATCCCTTCATGCTCAAAATGCTAGAAAAAATTGGGGTAGTGGGAACATTCCTTAACATTATAAAGGCAATCTACGCTAAGTCCATGGCTAATATCATTCTAAATGGAGAAAAACTGAAAGCGTTCCCCCTAAAAACTGGAACAAGGCAGGGATGCCCTCTTTCACCACTTCTATTCAACATCGTCCTTGAGACTCTAGCCAGAGCAATCAGACAAACCAAAGAAATTAAAGGGATACGAATAGGAAAAGAAGAACTCAAACTATTCCTGTTCGCTGATGACATGATTATATATTTAGAGGAACCTGGGAATTCCACCAGAAAACTTTTAGAACTCATAAGTGAATTCAGTACAGTAGCAGGTTACAAGATCAATGCTCATAAATCCAATGCATTTTTATACATAAGTGATGAATCATCAGAAAGAGAAATTAGGAAATCTACCCCATTCACAATAGCATCGAAAAAAATAAAATACTTGGGAATCAATCTCACTAAAGAGGTGAAAGACCTCTACAATGAGAACTACAGAACACTAAAGAAAGAAATTAAAGAAAACCTTAGAAAATGGAAAGATCTCCCATGTTCCTGGATAGGCAGAATTAATATTGTCAAAATGGCTATACTACCTAAAGTGCTATACAGATTCAATGCAATTCCAATTAAAATCCGAATGATGTACCTTGCAGAAATAGAGCAAGCAATTATGAAATTCATCTGGAAGAATAAAAAACCTAGAATAGCTAAAGCAATCCTCAGTAGCAAGAGCGAAGCAGGGGGTATTGCAATACCAGATCTTCAACTCTACTACAAAGCAATAGTAACAAAAACGGCATGGTATTGGTACCAAAATAGACAGGTAGATCAATGGTACAGAATAGAGGACATGGACACCAACCCAAATAAATACAATTTTCTCATACTAGACAAAGGTTCCAACAATATGCAATGGAGAAAAGATAGCCTCTTCAACAAATGGTGCTGGGAAAACTGGAAAACCATATGCAATAGAATGAAATTAAACCCCTATCTCTCACCCTACACAAAACTCAACTCAAAATGGATCAAGGACCTCGGAATCAGACCAGAGACCCTGCATCTTATAGAAGAAAAAGTAGGTCCAAATCTTCAACTTGTTGGCTCAGGATCAGATTTCCTTAACAGGACACCCATAGCACAAGAAATAAAAGCAAGAATCAACAACTGGGATAGATTCAAACTTAAAAGCTTTCTCTCAGCAAAGGAAACTATCAGAAATGTGAAGAGAGAGCCTACAGAGTGGGAGAATATCTTTGCCAACCATACCTCAGATAGAGCGCTAATTTCCAGAATCTATAAAGAACTCAAAAAACTCTACACGAAGAATACAAATAATCCAATCAACAAATGGGCTAAGGAAATGAAGAGACACTTCACAGAAGAAAATGTACAAGTAATCAACAGATATATGAAAAAATGTTCAACATCCCTAGTAATAAGGGAAATGCAAATCAAAATTACCCTAAGATTTCATCTCACCCCAATTAGAATGGCGATTATCAAGAATACAAGCAACAATAGGTGTTGGCGAGGATGTGGTGAAAAAGGAACACTCATACATTGCTGGTGGGGTTGCAAATTAGTGCAGCCACTCTGGAAAGCAGTGTGGAGATTCCTCAGAAAGCTTGGAATGGAAACACCATTTGACCCAGCTATCCCACTCCTTGGCCTATACCCAAAGGACTTAAAATCAGCATACTACAGAGATACAGCCACATCAATGTTCATTGCTGCTCAATTCACCATAGCCAGATTGTGGAACCAACCTAGATGCCCTTCAGTTGATGAATGGATAAAGAAACTGAGGCATATTTATACAATGGAATATTACTCCGCAATGAAGAATGATAAAATTATGGCATTTGTAGGCAAATGGTCGAAATTGGAGAATATCATGCTAAGTGAGATAAGTCAATCTCAAAAAATTAAAGGACGAATGATCTCGCTGATAAGCGGATGAGGACATATAATGGGGGGTGGGAGGGGCTAGCATTAGGTTTAGGGTTAGGTTTAGAGTTAGGCTAAGGACAGCGGCAAGAATGAAGGAAAGAAGGACTGTGTAGAGGGAAAAGAGGGGTGGGAGCGGTGGGGGGAGGGTAAAAATAAAATAAACATCATTACCCTATGTAAATGTAAAAAAAGAAAAAAAGAAAAAAAAAAAACAGAAATAATCATACTACCTATCTCATAAAGGCCATTGCCAGGAATAGCTGATTAATATTCTTAGAACAGTGTCAGGCATGTAATAAATGATTGCTGTTATCATTGTCGCAATAAATACATATCGAGTGCCTGAATGCTAGGGGTGATGATAATCAAGACAGATAAAGTTCTCACTCCTACAGAAATTATTTTCTAGTGGGGAAAAGCAAAAAATAACTACCAAATTATCAGTTTCATTTTCTTTTAAGCAGATTTTATGTGTTTTTCTAGTATGATTTATGATTAAACTGATTAAAGGATGCAAAAAAAAAATCTAAAGGACGAATGATCTCGCTGATAAGCAGATGAGGACATATAATGGGGGGTGGGAGGGGTTTGCATTAGGTTTAGGGTTAGGTTTAGGGTTAGGGATAAGGAGAGCGGTAAGAATGAAGGACAGAAGGACTGTATAGAGGGAAAAGAGGTGTGGGAGGGTTGGGGGGAAGGGAAAATAAATAAACATCATTGCCCTATGTAAACGTATGATTACACAAATGGTATGCCTTGACTCTATGTACAAATAGAGAAAAAAAATGTATCCCATTTGTATACAATAAAAAAAAATTGAAGAATGTGTTCATCAAATTCTAAATGAAGAGTCATGAATCTGTCTATAATTTTGACTATCAGCAGTGATCCTAGAAAATAGACTATAATCCTCTATGTTCAATAAAAAGCAAAAAATTAACATCAAAGGTAGCAAAGGAAAGTCATCCCTGAGTGTTTGTATTTAATAATATTTTGATAACTGTTAAAATTACAATATTTAGACCCACATGTATCAGACATATTATCATGCCTAAAACAGGAACCAGGCTTCCAGATATCATGAAATAAGTAGAGATGGCATAGTTCATAAGTTAAAAGCAACACTGGAATTTATGAGAAGTGCTCTGTGGTACATGTTTAAGGACTCAGAAATGGAGATGAGAAGAAACAATGGAGGGAAATGAATGGTGAACACCTGGCCTGTGGGGTCAGGAATCAACCATTCCGAACTCCTCACCTACAAAAGTTAAAAGAATTTACAAATAGAAAGCCTGCGCTACAGAAAATGCTCAACAAAATATTCCATGAGGAGAAAATGAAAAATAACAATGGAGGTCAGCAAAGGGAGGAATTACCTTAGAGAAAAACCACTCAAAGGAGAAACCAAGCCAACTTAAAAACCAAAAATAAGCCAAATGACTGGGAATACAAATCATATCTCAATAATAACCCTGAGCATTAATGGCCTAAAGTCATCAATCATAGGACACAGACTGGCAGAATGGATTAAAAAGAAAGACCCAACAATATGCTGCCTGCAAGAGACTCATCTCATAGAAAAAGACATCCACAGACTAAAGGTGAAAGGATGGTAAAAAACCTACCATGCACATGGACTCAGTGAAAAAGTGGGAGTTTCCATATTTATATCAGATAAAATGGACTTCAAGCCAAAGTTAGTCAGAAGGGATAAAGAAGGACATTTCACACTGCTTAAGGGAACCCTAAATCAGGAAGACATAATAGTAAATATTTATGCCCCAAAAAATGGTGCATCCCTTTACATCAAAAACATCCTTCTCAATTTCACAAATCACATAGACCACAACACAATAATTCTGGATGACTTTAATGCACTGCTATCACCACTAGATAGATCTTCCAAACAAAAGCAACCAAAGAAATCATAGAACTCAATAACACAATCAATAACCTAGACATAACAGACATATATAGAATATTCCATCCATCAACGAGCAGATTCACTTTCTTCTCAGCAGCACGTGGAATCTTCTGGAAAATATATCATAAGTTATGCCACAAAGCAGCCCTTTGGAAATGCAAAAAAAAAATAGAGGTACTGCCTTGTGTTCTATCAGATCATAATGGACTGAGAATAGAAATCAATGACAAAATAAAAAACAGAAATTACTCCAACACCTAGAGACTAAATAATATGCTATTGAATGAAACATGGATAACAGAAAACATCAGGGAGGAGATAAAAAAATTATTAGAGGTCAATGAGAATGACGATACAACATATCAAAATCTCTGGGACACTAGGAAAGCGGTAATAAGAGGAAAATTCATTGCATGGAGTGCATTCCAAAAAAGAATGAAAATTCAACAACTAAATGACCTAATATTAAAGCTCAAAGCCCTAGAAAAAGAAGAACAGAATAACAGCAAAAGTAGTAGAAGATAGGAAACAATTAAAATCAGAGCTGAAATCAATGAAATTGAAACAAAAGAAACAATTCAAAAAATTGACAAAACAAAAAGTTGGTTCTTTGAGAAAGGAAACAAAATAGACAAACCCTTAGCCAAACTAACAAAGAGAAAGAGAGAGAAAACTCAAATTACTAAAATTCGTGATGAAAAAGGAAATATCATGACAGACACCAGTGAGATACAAAACACAACGAGAAACTACTTTGAAAATCTGTATTCCAAGAAAATAGAAACTACTGATAACATTGACAAATTTCTAGAGACATATGCTCCTCCCAAAGTGAACCAGGAGGACATACACAATTTAAACAGATCAATATCAAGCAATGAAATAGAAGAAGCCATTAAAAATCTATCATACAAGAAAAGCCCTGGACCAGACAGATACTCAGCTGAGTTCTACAAGACCTTCAAAGAAGAACTTATTCCAATACTTCTCAAACTATTCCAGGAAATGGAAAAGGAGGGTACCCTACCAAACTCATTCTATGAAGCTAATATCACTTTCATACCCAAACCAGGCAAAGACACATCAAGGAAAGAAAATTTTAGACCAATATCCTTGATGAATATAGATGCAAAGATCCTTAACAAAATATTGGCAAACTGTATCCAAAACATATTAAGAAAATTGTGCAACACAATCAAGTGGGGTTCATCCCTGGAATGCAAGGATGGTTTAACATCCGTAAATCAATAAAGGTAATCCATTGTGTCAATATACTTAAAGATAAGAATCATATGTTTTTTTCAATTGATGCAGAAAAAGCGTTTGACAATGTACAACACCCCTTCATGCTCAAAACACTAGAAAAAATAGGGTCAGTAGGTACATACCTGAAAATTGTAAAGGCTATTTATGCTAAGCTCATGGGCAACATCATTCTTAATGGAGAAAAACTGAAACCATTCGCTTTAAAAAATGGGAACAAGACAGGGATGTCCTCTTTCCCCACGTGTATTCAACATTGTCCTCAAAACGCTAGCCAGAGCAATTAGGCAGACCAAAGAAATTAAAGAGTTATGTATAAGAAAAGAGGAACTTAAGCTGTCACTATTTGCGGATGACATGATTCTATTCTTAGAGGATCCAAAAACCTCCTTCAGAAAACTTCTAGACCTCATCAATGAATTCAGCAAAATAGCAGGCTATAAAATCAACACGCATAAATCAAAAGCATTTTTATATGCAAGCGATGAAACAGTAGAAAGGGAAATGAGGAAAACAACTCCATTTCCTATAGCCTCAAAAATAAATAAATAAATAAAATACTTGGACATCAATCTAAACAAAGAGGTAAAAGATCTCTCCAATGAAAACTACAAAACATTGAAGAAAGAAATTGAGGAAGACCTTAGAAGATGGAAAGATCTCCCATGTTCTTGGATAGGCAGAATTAATATTGTCAAATTGGCCATACTACCAACAGTGCTATACAGATTCAATGCAATTCCAATTAAAATCCCAATGGCATACCTTACAGAAATAGAGCAAGCAATCATGAAATTCATCTGGAAGAATAAGAAACCCAGAATAGCTTAAAGCAATCTTTAGCAGGAAGAATGAAACAGTGGGTATGGCAATACCAGATCTTCAAATCTACTACAAAGCAATAGTCACAAAAACAGCATGGTATTGGAACCAAAATAGACAGGTAGATCAATGGTACAGAATAGAAGACACGGACACAAACCCAAATAAATACAATTTTCTAATACTAGACAAAGGTGCCAAAAATATGCAGTGGAGAAAAGATATCCTCTTCAACAAATGGTGCTGGGAGAATTGGAAATCCATATGCAGCAGAATGAAACTAAGCCCCTATCTCTCACCATGCATGAAACTAAACTCAAAATGGACTGAGAACCTCGGAATCAGACCAGAGACCCTGCATCTTATAGAAGAAAAAGTAGGTCCAAATCTTCAACTTGTTGGCTTAGGATCAGACTTCCTTAACAGGACTCCAATAGCACAAGAAATAAAAGCAAGAATCAATAACTGGAATAGATTCAAACTGAATAACTTTCTCTGTGCAAAGGAAACTATCAGCAATGCGAAGAGAGAGCCTACAGAGTGGGAGAATATCTTTGCCAATCATACTTCAGATGGAGCACTAATCTCCAGAATCTATAAAGAACTCAAAAAACTCTACACCAAGAATACAAATAACCCAATCAACAAATGGGCTAAAGATATGAACAGACACTTGACAGAAGATCTACAAGCAATCAACAAACATATGAAAAAATGTTCACCATCTTTAGTAACAAGAGAAATGCATATCAAAACTACACTAAGATTCCATCTCACCCCAATTAGAATGGCGATTATCAAGAATTCAAGCAACAATAGGTGTTGGAGAGGATGTGGGGAAAAAGGTACACTCATACATTGCTGGTGGGGCTGCAAATTAGTGCAGCCACTCTGGAAAGCAGTGTGGAGACTCCTCAGAAAACTTGGAATGGACCTACCATTTGACCCAGCTATCCTAATCCACGGCCTATACCCAAAGGACTTTAAATCAGCATACTAAAGAAATACAGTCACATCAATGTTCATAGCTGCTCAATTCACAATAGCCAGACTTTGGAACCAACCTCAATGTCCTTCAATTGATGAATGGATGAGGAAACTGTGGTATATATATATATATATATATATATATATATATATATATATATATACAATGGAATATTACTCAGCTATAAAGAATAATAAAATTGTGACATTTGCAGGCAAATGGATGAAATTGGAGAATATCATGCTCCAATCTCAAAAATCCAAAAGACAAATTATCTCACTAATAAGTGGACGATGACACATAATGAGGGGTAAGAGGGGGGCAAGAATGGAGGAAGGAGGGACTGTATAGAGCGAAAGGAGGGGTGGGAGGGGTGGGCGGAAGGAAAAAATAACAGAATGAATCAACCCTCATTATCCTATGTAAATGTATGATTACGCAAATGGTATGCTGTTACTCCATGTACAAACAGAAACAACATGTACCCCATTTGTTTACAATAAAAATAAATTTTAAAAAATCATAACATTTCATCTCTGACCTCAAAAGCTCATGACTATCACACAATGAAAAAATGCATTTAATCAATTGCCAAGAGACCCCATAGTCTTAACATTTGCAACATTGCCCCAAAGTACAAGTTCAAATTCTACAATCCAAGGTGAACTCGTAGCTGTGAGAGTGAAAATAAAATGAAAATTGCATATTTAATTATAATGAAATAATAATCGCATTATACATATATGCAATATCTTATTATAATGGAATTAGATATATGCAATTTGCTTTTGATTTTCATTCTCACAGCTAAGATCTCGCCTTAAGTCTCATGGGATTTTGGAGTTGTACTTTTGGGCAATACTGCAACTGTTAAGACTATGGATACTCTTGACGATGGATTACTGGCTAAGGAATTGAACAGATATTTCACAGAAAAAGAAATACAATTGATTAACAAATATATGAAAATATGTTCAACATCTCAAGCAATTAGAGAAATGCAAATCAAAACTACACTGAGATTCCATTCCAATCCAGTTAGAATGTTAGCTATCATAAATACAAGTAACAATAAATGTTGGTGAGAATGTTGGGAAAAAGGTACACTCATAGATTGCTGGTGGGAATGCAAATTGGTGGAACCACTCTAAAAATCAATATAGAAATTCCTAAGAAAACTTGGAGTGGAACAATCACTTGACCCAGTCATCCCACATCTAGATTTATACCCAAAGGACTTAAAATCAGCATGCTATAGTGAACAGCCACATCAATGTTTATAGCACCTCAATTAACAAGAGCTAAATTATGGAACCAACCTAGATGCCCTTCAACAGATGAATGGATAAACTAACTGTGGTATATATATGCAGTGGAATATTACTAAGCCTTAAATAAGAATGAAATTATGACATTTGCCAATAAATGGATGGAACAGGAGATTATTATTCTAAGTGAAATAAGCAAATCCCAAAGAACCAAAAACTGAGTGTTTTCCCTAATATGCAATGCTAACTCACAATAAGGGATAGGGAGAGAATAGAGGTATTTTGGACTAGACAGAAGGGAGTAAAGGTAGAAGAGTGGGTGTAGAGGTAGAAATGATAGTAAAATGAATTGAACATTGTTACTCAATGTGCATACATGCTAACATGACGTGTGTGATTCTACATCATGTTTAATCTGAAGAATGAGAAGTTATACTCACTTGGGTATGATGTGTCAAAATGAATTCTACTGTCATGCATAAATAATTAGAATAAATTTTAAAAATTGTTAAGAAAATAAAAACTTCCTAATTCACACAATAAATAAATAAATAAATAAATAAATAAACATTTTCTTTCCACAAGTGAGAAACAGTGGAATAGAAAGAAGGAATGGGACCAAAGCTAAACCAACATCCAGCTGGAAAAACAAGCTCTGTAGCTGTAAGTTCAGTATCTGGAGCATTTTACATCATGATGTTCTCTCCAATGGGCTCCTATAGCTCTGACCCTATCATGTTGATGATTTTAGTCTCTATGGCTTCTCTCTTGAATTATATCTGCTGGGTTTCTACAGCTTTCTTGAAAAGATGATTCACAACACTGGTATCTCTTAATCTGAGGGTCTCCACTGAAGCTTCATATTTATTCTCGGTTCTTTAAGTATCACCCTTTATGAGACATCCCCAAGGGACTCTGAAGCTCGTACACTTTGTTTGGTCTCTGAGGCCTTCCTCTGAACTCTCAGTGGACATCTCCATGGCCCTCTAACCCTGAAACCCTGCAGAACCAGAACAATGTGGTGTGTGTGATGCTAAGGTCTGCTGCCATATTGAGAAGTTGTCAAGCCTTCTGGGGCACAGGTTGAAGCAGTCTTTGAGAGACTGGCTGGCTGAGCACAGTGAAACCACTTCCTAGAAGACTTTGTGTAAACAGGGTGTCCAGCTGGTCTCTTCTCAAAGGAATTTTTACTCTTTTTATTCCCTTGGGCATTTAATGAGAATGGTCTTGCCAATTTCTGAGATGCTTTTAGGCCATCTTTCCTATTTTCCCTAGTAAATTACTAAGCATGTTTTCAGTGACTGTTATCTCTGTAACAACCATATCTTCATTAGCCCCAGCTGTACTTCCACTTTTCTAGACAAACTGCAAGTCTTCAAATGATGCTGCTTTGTTCTTTGCTACTGTTTATCACAATAAATTTGGCTAAATGCTTCCAATAATAGTTATGACATCACTTGAATGCTGCAAAATATTGAAATTTCCCGGGTGAGTCTTCCCTGCCGGGTGAGGTTTTCCCACAAGGATGGTAAAACCAGAGACACAGGCCCAAACAGGCCTTGCCTCAGCCCACAGCCTACTTCACCTTTGGATGACCATTGGTCAACAAGTGGAGGCACCTCTGCCCACTAGCAGGGAATATACCGCACCTGAGGGTCACCACCCCTAGAGAGGCAGCTTCCTTGTGGAACACTGCATTATCAAATTCCTCCAAGACTTCAGGCTACTGAAGGCTAAGAGAGGATATACTAGAAATCTTCAGGGACACTATAAGTCAATAGAGGAAATCTGCAATATCTCATCGATCCACTGATACCTGAACAATATGAGAAAACAAGGGAAAAAAATGCCCCAAACAAATCTAGATGTTACATCAATAAAATACAATGACAGCATAGCAGAAGAAAAGTCAGAAAGGGAGTTCAGAATGTACATAATTAAAACAATCAGGAAGCAAACGATGAGATGAAAGAGCAAATGCAGGCATTGAATGATGAGATGAAAGAGCAAATGCAGGCATTTAATGATTGCACCAATTGACAGTTAAAGAGTAAATACAGGAAGCAAAAGATCATTTCAATAAAGAGTTAGAGATATTGAAATAAAACAACAGAAATCCTTGAAATGAAGGAAACAATAAACCAAATTAAGAACTTCATAGAAAGCATAATCAATAGGATAGAACACCTGGAAGATAGAACCTCAGATATTGAAGAAAAAATATTTAATGTTGAATACAAAGTTGACCAAACAGAGAAGATGGTAAGAAATCATGAACAGAATCTACAAGAATTATGGGATATCATGAAAAGAGCAAATTTAAGAATTATTGGGATTGAGAAAGGCTTAGAGAAACAAACCAAAGGAAAGAACAATCTATTCAATGAAATAATATCAGAAAATTTCCCAAATCTGAAGAATGAAATGGAAAATCAAGTATAAAAGGCTTATAGGACTCCAAATACACAAAATTACTATAGACCTACACTAAGGCACATTATAATGAAAATACCTAACATACAAAATAGAGACAGAATTTTAAAGACTGTGAGAGAAAAGAACCAAATTAAATTCAGGGGGAAACCAATACAAATATCAGCAGATTTTTCAATCCAGACCCTAAAAGCTAGAAGGGCTTGGAACAACATTTTTCAAGCCCTGAAAGAACATGGATACCAAGAATCTTATAATCAGCAAAACTCACCTTCAGATTTGATGATGAAATAAAATCCTTCCATGATAAACAAAAGCTAAAAGAATTTACAAAAAGAAAGCCAGCATTACAGAACATTCTCAAAAAAATATTCCATGAGGAAGAGATGAAAAACAATGATGCAAATCAGCAAAGGGAGGAACTATCCTAAAGGAATTGTCAAATAAAGGAGAAAGCCAAGTCATGTCAAAAAAAAAAAATGAGCCAAATGACAGGGAATACAAATCATATCTCAATAGTAACCCTTAATATTAAAGGCCTGAACTCATCAATCAAAAGACATAGACTGGCAGATTGGATTAAAAAGAAATTTACAACAATATGTTGCCTGCAAGAGACTCATCTCATAGAAAAAGATACCCATAGACTAAAGGTGAAAGGATGGGGAAAAACATACCACGCATATGGACTCAGCAAAAAAGCTGGAGTATTCATCTCATTTCAGATATTGTGGACTTCAAGCCAAAACTAGTCAGAAGGGATAAATTAGGACATTTCATACTGCTTAAGGGAAGCATAAATCAGCAAGATATAACAATCATAAACATCTATGCCCCAAACATGGGCTCATCCATGTATGTCAAACAAATCCTTCTCAATTTCAGAAACCAAATAGACCATAACACAATAATACTCGGTGATTTTAACATGCCTCTCTCACACTGGACAGATCATCCAAACAGAAATTGAACAAAGAAACCATAGATCTCAATAACACAATCAATAATTTAGACTTAACCAACATATATAGAATATACCATCCAATAAAGAATGAATACACTTTCTTCTCATCAGCACATGGATCCTTCTCTAAAATATACCATATTTTATGCCACAAAGCTAACGTTAGTAAATACAAGAAGATATAGACACTACCTTGTATTCTATCAGATCATAATGATTGAAATTAGAAATAAATGAAAAAGTAAAAAACAGAAACTACTCCAACACCTGGAGATTAAACAATATGCTATTATATGACAAATGGATAATAGAAGATATCAGGAAAGAAATTAAAATATTCTTAGAGGTAAATGAGAACAAAGAAACATATCAAAATCTCTGGGACACTATGAAAGCAGTACTTAGAGGACAATTTATTTCATGGAGTGCATTCAATAAAAGAAGAAAAAATCAACAAATAAACGACCTAACACTACAGCTCAAAGTGCTAGAAAAAGAACAGAACATCACCAAAAGCAATAGAAGACAGGAAATAGTTAAAATAAGAGCTGAAATCAATGAATTTGAAACAAAAGAAACAATTCAAAAAAATTGACAAAATAAAAAGTTGATTCTTTGAAAAATAAACAAAATTGATAAACCCTTAGCCACACTAACAAAGAGAAGAAGAGAGAAAACCCAAATTACTAAAATTCGGAATGAACAAGGAAATATCACAATAGACACGATTGAAATACAAAACACAATTAGAAGCTATTTTGAAAATCTCTACTCCAACAAAATAGAAAATTTTGAAGAATTCAACAGGTTTCTACAGATATATGAATTGCCAAACTGAACGAGGAGGACATACACAATTTAAATAGACCAATTTCAAGTAATGAAATAGAAGTCATCGAAAGCCTACCAACAAAAAAGTCCAGGACCAGATGGGTTCTCAGCCGAGTTCTACAAAACCTTTAAAGAAGAGCTCATTCCAATACTTCTCAAAGTATTCCATGAAATAGAAGAGGAGGGAACCCTCCCAAATTCATTCTATGAAGCCAAGATTACCCTGATACCTAAACCAGACAGAGACACATCGAGGAAAGAAAATTTATGACCAATATCCTTAATGAACATCGATGCAAAAATTCTCAACAAAACTTTCGCAAATTGCATACAAAAACATATTAAAAAGATAGTGCACCATGATCAAGTGGGATTCATCCCAGGGATGCAAGGTTGGTTCAACATCAGGAAATCAATAAATGTAATTCACCATATCAACAGACTTAAAGTCAAGAATCACATGATTATTTCAATAGATGCAGAAAAAGCATTTGATAAAATATAGTACTCCTTCATGCTCAAAACACTAGAAAAAATAGGGATAGTGGGAACATTCCTTAATATTGTAAAGGCTATTTATACTAAGCCCATGGCTAATATAATTCTAAATGGTGTAAAATTGAAAGCATTCCCCCTAAAAACTGGAACAAGGCAGAGATGCCCTCTTTCACCACTTCTATTCAACATTGTCCTCGAAACTCTAACCAGAGCAATTAGACAGACCAAAGAAATTAAAGGAATACGAATAGGAAAAGTGGAACTCAAACTATCCCTTTTTGCTAATGATATGATTATATACTTAGAGGAACCAGGAAATTCCACCAGAAAACTTTTAGATCTCATAAGTGAATTCAGTAAAGTAGCAGGATATAAGATCAATGCTCATAAATCCAATGCATTTTTATACGTAAGTGATGAATCTTCAGAAAGAGAAATTAGGAAAACTACCCCATTCACAATAGCTTCAAGTAAAATAAAATACTTGGGAATCAATCTCACAAAAGAGGTGAAAGACCTCTACAATGAGAACTACAGAACACTAAAGAAGGAAATTAAAGAAAATCTTAGTAGATGGAAAGATCTCCCATGTTCTTGGATAAGTAGAATTAATATTGTCAAATTGGCCATACTACCAACAGTGCTAATCAGATTCAATGCAATTCCAATTAAAATCCCAATGATGTACCTTACAGAAATAGAGCAAGCAATCATGAAATTCATCTGGAAGAATAAGAAACCCAGAATAGCTAAAGCAATCTTTAGCAGGAAGAATGAAACAGGGGGTATGGCAACACTAGATCTTCAAATCTACTACAAAGCAATAGTCACAAAAACGGCATGGTATTGGAACCAAAATAGACAGGTAGATCAATGGTACAGAATAGAGAACACGGACACAAACCCAAATAAATATAATTTTCTAATACTAAACAAAGGTGCCAAAAATAGGCAGTGGAGAAAAGATATCCTCTTCAACAAATTGTGCTGGGAGAATTGGAAATCCATATGCAACAGAATGAAACTAAACCCCTATCTCTCACCGTGCATGAAACTAAAGTCAAAATGGATTAAGGACCTTGGAATCATACCAGAGACCCTGCATCTTATAGAAGAAAAAGTAGGTCCAGAGCTTCAACATGTCGGCTTAGGACCAGACTTCCTCAACAGGACTCCCATAGCACAAGAAATAAAAGCAAGAATCAATACCTGGGATAGATTCAAACTAAATAGCTTTCTCTCAGCAAAGGAAAATATCAGCAATGCGAAAAATGAGCCTACAGAGTGGGAGAAAATATTTGCCAATCATACTTCAGATGGAGCACTAATCTCCAGAATCTATAAGGAACTCAAAAAACTCTACACCAAGAATACAAATAACCCAATCGACAAATGGGTGAGAAAATGAACAGACACTTCACAGAAGAAGATCTACAAGCAATCAACAAACATGAAAAAAATGTTCCACATCTCTAGTAATAAGAGAAATGCAAATCAAAACCGCCCTAAGATTCCATCTCACCCCAATTAGAATGGCGATTATCAAGAATTCAAGCAACAATAGGTGTTGGAGAGGATGTGGGAAAAAGGTACAGTCATACATTGCTGGTGGGGCTGCAAATTAGTGCAGCCACTCTGGAAAGCAGTGTGGAGATTCCTTAGAAAACTTGGAATGGAGCCACCATTTGATCCAGGTATCCCACTCCTTGGCCTATACCCAAAGGACTTAAAATCAGAATACTACAGAGATACAGCCACATCAATGATCATAGCTGCTCAATTTACAATAGCCAGACTGTGGAATCAACCTAGATGTCCTTCAGTTGATGAATGGATAAAGAAACTGTGGTAAATATATACAATGTAATATTACTCCACCATAAAGAATGATAAAATTATGGCATTCGCAGGCAAATGGATGAAATTGGAGAATATCATGTTAAGTGAGATAAGCCAATCTCAAAAAAACAAGGGTCGAATGATCTATCTGATAAGCAGATGATGACACATATTGGGGCGTGGGGGGGTTTGTGTTAGGGTTAGGGTTAAGTTTAGGGTTAGGGTTAGGGAGGGTGGAAAGAATGGAGGAAGGAAGGACTGTATAGAGGGAATAGAGGGGTGGGAGGGTGGGAGGGAGGGAAAAAATAACAGAATGAATCAAACAACATTACCCTATGTAAATTTACGATTGCACAATTTGTATGCCTTTGTTCCATGTACAAACCAGAGAAACAATATGTATCCCATTTGTGTACAATAATTAAAAAAAAGGAAAAAAAAAAGATGTTACTAGGACATTTAAAAAAAAAGAGAGAGAAAGAAATTTACTCTGCCAGATTAACTAGAATATTACATTTAAATTCAACCTTACAGAAAGTCTCAGGACATGGGTAAAATGGAAAGAACTTCTTTGCCAGAATGTAACACAAATGACCTCTAGTTTAATTTCCTTTAGGGTTGTTCTCCCATAAAACCTCATGAGCCCAATCTTTACTGTCCACAGTTCTATTGGCATTCTGTTCTTCAGAGTTCCCTCCAGAACTGCCCATTAATGTCCACTTTCAACATTCTAATGCTTTTCCTGCTTGCTTCTCTAAATTTTCAAAGTTCGTTCCCTGAAGATTCTGTTTTCAAAGATTTTTGAACCACATACATGGTCAATTAGAGCAATGATCCCACTTTTTAGTACCAATTTTGTTTTAGCCAGCATTTTCATTACTCTGATGAAAAGATTTAAACTATTTTAGAGGAAGAGAAGTTTATAGATTCCATGGTTCCAGAGGCCTCATTTCATAGACACCCAACTTTATTACTCTGGGTCTGAGATAAGACAGAATATCACAGTGGAAGAACATTGAAGCAGAAACCATCTCAGGACATGGCAACCAGCAAGCAGAGAAAGAAACAGCTCCACTTACTAGGGGTAAAATATAAATCAATAGACATGCCCAAGTGACCTATTTACTTCAGCTATAGCCTACCTGCCTACTGTTATTACCCAGTTAATTCATATTATCAGATTAATCCAATGATTAGGTTTTAGGTCTCATAAACTCATCATTTTACCTCTGAATACTCTTGCATTGTTTCACACTTGAACTCTGGAGAATATGTCATATCTAAACCATAAGGGCTTACAAAGAGCATGAATTTATTTATCATAATTCTGGAGTATGGAAGTCAAGTGCAAGGGAACTTTTTGGTCCTTTTTTATAAGGGAGGGCATTAAACCATTCCTGAATGATCTGTCATGAATTTGTCACTTCTCCAAGGCCTCATCTCTGAATAGCACCATTCTGGTTGTATGATGTTAATATTCGGGGGAACAAACAATGGCCGTGTTTATAAGTACATGTTGCAAGAGAGTAGGGGGTGTTAATTGAGAAAATGTGGTACAGGTGGAAATGCATAAAGCCTTTTACTGAAACAAGAGTCCTTCATTGTTATTTTCCACCAGGATAATTTCTCCTAACCTGTCACAGTGTTTTACCTGCCACCTTGAAAGCAGAGGTCTTTGTGGGCTTTCCTTTTATTCTGAGGTATTTTCATACAGAGACAGCCAGAAAACCTGAGAGACCCAGTGGCTTTTACTTTCATAATTGGAAAGGATAATTAAGTATGCCCTATGTCTTCCTGGGTTCTTAAAATGTGGCCATTTCCATGTTTTCTCAAGAAGTTTAATCAGTACTTGAGTCATCATAAAAATAGAAAACAGAGATAAAGGCAAACATCAAGAACATACAGAGATGTATGCCATTTACTTCCTATTAAATTAAAATCCACATCATTGTGAATTCATTGCATTTGTACACACAAGTTTATGTACTTTTTTTAAAGAAATTTGGTGTGTGTGTGTGTGTGTGTGTGTGTAGCAAATATTATATCATCAATTATTTATTTCTTTTAATTTATTATGTACTTACAACTACTTTGCTATTTGGCATTTTTAATATTTGTTTGCTTATCCACTTTGTGTCCCAGACATGAGGTAAGTGATTTGAAACAAGGAAGGAGTACTCCATTCTGAAGCAAAAATGGTGCCATTGTACAATATTTTTGGAAAGTGAATGTTTGTGGAGGACAAATAATCAATTGATGGGACTGATAATGAGGAAGAGGGAAAGAAAATCTTCTGGAAATTATGGAGATGATGAATTTAATAATTTCATTACAAGATATTCTTTGCCACGGTCATTTTAATTCTTTTTTTAATAGCCTAACATTGTCAGACTCCTTTGCTTTTCAAATGTCATGGATTTGTCCAACTCTCTAAAGACTTCCCTAGTTGTCGAACTCTGCCAAAAATCATTTTCTCTTAAAAATTTTAAACACAAAACTGATCTTTTCCATTCAAGGAAGACGTTCTCCTGCACACTGCATTTAAACATTTTTGCTTTAGAATGTAACTCACCATCTTTTTTATTTTGGGGTTGTTTTAAGGTCTATTTCTGTCACTTAATTGATTAATGTTAATAAGTGAATGAAAAAACTTAACCAGAATGTAATATTCACTAGTCTATGAACTCATAAATTCACAATGAAACAGGCACAAAAATATGTAAAAGGCAGTTAATAAGCATTTACTAAATCTTAGTGTAATTAAACTAATGCATGAATAGGAGAATGAGCAAAAAAAACTGAGAAAACTAAAAATTTGAGGATAATTTTTTCAGAGATGGAGACAATATGCTCATTTAAGACAAACAATCAAGCAGGATATGTTTGTACAGTTGCAACGTTTTTTATAATTAGACTTCAGTACAAAGACATATTTAATAAATTAAACTACATGAAAGAATTTTCCTTCTGTGTATCATGCAATATATTAAAAACTTTCACTATAAATATGCACATATCTAAAATGTACATTCCATTCTGAAGCAAAATTATCTACAGATATTAAAATTACTTAAGTCCACCTTTATTTTTCAGTTTTTGCAGGGTCTCTTTCACATCTTTGTTCCGGAGGCTATAAATCGGAGGGTTCAACATGGGAATCACAAGGGTGTAAAACAGTGAGCTCATTTTGTCCTGATCTAGAGAGTAGGAAGAACTTGGTCGAAAATACATGAAGAGCATAGTTCCCTGGAATACTGCAACTGCAGTTAGGTGGGAGGCACAGGTGGAGAAAGCTTTGAGCCTCCCCTCAGCAGAGCGGATCTTTAAGACAGATGAGATGATGTAGCAATAAGAGACCAGGACTCCGGAAAAGGTACTCAGTTCAATAAAACCCAAAATGGTGAATATCGCTAACTCATTGACCTGTGTGTCAGAGCAAGACAGTAACAGGAGAGGAGGGACATCGCAAAAGAAATGATTAACCTCATTAGACCCACAGAAACATAAGTGAAATGTTAATGTTGTGTGTATCAAAGCATCTCCTAGCCCAACAAGGTAAACTCCAGCCATGAGTAGATAGCAAACTCTGCTAGACATGTTGACTGTATACAGCAAGGGGTTACTGATGGCCTTGTACCAGTCAAAGGCCATCACTGCCAGCAGTAGACACTCAGAATCTGCAAAGATACAAAAGACCAAGAACTGCACAGCACAGCCAAGGAAGGAAATTGATTTATTTCTGGCAAATATGTCGACCAGCATCTTGGGTCCAATCTCTGTGGAGTAGCAGAGGTCACAGAAGGAGAGGTGGCTGAGGAAAAAGTACATTGGTGTGTGAAGCTTGGGATCCACTCTAATTAAGAAGATCATTCCAAGATTCGCCAGAAGATTAATGAGATAAACAAGTAGAAACATAGCAAATAGGGTGCTCATCATCCCAGGGTTAATGGCAATTCCTGTGAAAATGAATTCAGTCACTGAGAAACAATTTCCCCTGTCCATTCTTCTTTGTTCTTGCCTAAACTTTTGGAAAAATTATATAAAAAGATAGATTTGTGTTTTATTCTTTACATTCACAAGTATCTATATGGCAGAACGCCACTTCTTTCTGTGATCTTCTTTTTTAGTCTCAGAAAAACAAACACGCATGTATCACTGTTTAAAGAATAATTGCATCTGCTTGACAATCATAATGAATAAATCCAAGAAAGCAGATGGAAAGTTCTGATTCAAATCTGAATGTTATTCAAGAAATATATGCCTTTCTACAACTTCATTAATTTCTCTGGATCTTACCTCCTTACATTAGGGAGTTTACTTTTACTATACTGAAATCTGTGTTCATCTGCCAAATAATATGGAGGCACACTAGAGAGACTATCACAGGTACAGAATCTACAACATTCACATAGACAAAAAGGGTAATTCCACTTACATTTGTTCTCAAAAATCCTGACTGGTTTAAAAGTTCCTTGTAGTAGTTCTAGAAATAGTAAGAATATCACTGACGACTAAAAATAAAAATTGTTACTCTACTGTTATTATTATATGTGGTTTTTAGTATTTGTGAAATATAAAATAACTATTCCTTTCTTTCTGTGTTTTAATAAATGTGGTATGATTTCACCACAATGATTGTTACCTATTTTTATGGGTAGACTTGAATTAAAGGATAAGCCTACTGATCCTGCACAAGAAAATGCCAAAAATAAAGAAGGAACACCATCATTTCTATACATTTACATTGCAACTTGATCTTAAGTAGACTTTTATATTTAAAATGAAAAAAGAATAAAGAGTTTTAATAGGCATATTTTACTAAAGCATATATGTATTTTATGTACTTTTAAGGTGATCATATGTATGATTCTTAATGGAAATATGGGAAATAGTAAGGAATGTATATAGGTCATTTTTTTTTTTTTTTTGCTGATTTTGGCCTAAGTAACAACACTATGTGATTCACACTGAATTGAATTTTCATATATAGTTATTTACAATGCAGTACCTCAAATATTTATCAACTAAAAACAAAAGAGCAAAAATAAAACAAAACTCCTTAAATTGTTATAAATATATACAGGTATAAAACATTTGCTTATGAAGCTATATTAAAATAAAATTAGTAAAATTTATTTTGTGGATAGGAAATTTACTCTTGTCTTCCAGTTTTGAGAAGAAATTTTCATTTCTGATCATTAGACCAGGATTCATGGAATAGAGTAAGCTGGCATAACATGATTCTTATTCAGACTTTTTTTTTTTAAATGTAATTTCTTTAAACCTCAAGTCTTTGAGTTTGGAAACTCAGGAGCTTACCTGACACGAGCTGTTCCTTGATAACTGAACCCTAAGCAGATAACTTGAAATTATACCAGGTAACCTTTGGGACTTAACTCTCTGAAGCTACTCCCTCGGACTTTGTTGTTATGCAAACTTATGGCTTAATTATATTTATGGTTGTGTATTTTTCCCTCTGAATACATCCACATCTTTATGAAAGATTGAGTTTTTATTATTGGCTATTACTAAACTGATGTACGACAGGATGAAAACCATGAGTTAATTTCATGGTGTAAACTACATACAATACATATGTATCTTTTACTATAAAATATGGTCTATGTACTTCTTGTTCAATTAAAGCTTAATGGGGGTGGGGGATGAGAGAAGAATGGAGGAACTTTAGATTATGTAGAGGGGAATAAGAGGGAGGAGGACTGGGGTATGAAAGGTGATGGAATGAGACAGACATCATTACATCATATATGGTTACATGAATGATGTGAATCTACATCATGCACAGCCATAGAAATGAAAAATTGTATCCCATTTGTGAACAATTAATCAAAATTCATTCTGTAAAAATAATTATAATAATAATGATAAGCTCTATATAAAAAAAGGTTAATGTAAGTGACATCAGTCCCCAAGTTAATTATTTCGCACACTTTGCTTTTGTTCATTTTTTTCTGTCTTTTTAAAAATTATGCTTAGTCTTAATGAAGTATTAATACCTTTCTGCAATTACTATATTGAGATATCATTCATATTTTATAAACCATACACTTTTAGTGACAAAATTTCCATGGATGTAGTATATTCAGAAGGTTATGTAGCCTTCAACACTCTGCTTCCAGAACTTTTTTCAACAACCATTAAAAAACACATGTATTGGGGGTCACTCCAACTTCTCTCTGACCTGTGGTCCTTGGAAACTTTATTTTCTGGTTCTAAGTGTTTACTTATTCTAAATATTAAAGAGGCATATGATACATGTCCCCTTCTATCAGTCTTCTCTCCTTAGCAGCCTTCTGTCAGAATCTACCCATGTCGTAGCAAGTTGCTAAATCTCGTTCCATTTTATGACTGCATAGCATTTCATTTTATGAATATAAGACCCTTTGTATATTCATTTCTACTGGAGATATCTGGTTTGTTTCTATTCTTATCTGTTCTAATAATAATGCTGGGAATACTCTCATCAATAGCAATATTAAAGTTTACATTCTTTACCCAGCCATGTCACATTCCTGCCCCAACCATGCCATCCATCCACATACCTTTGACTTTATGATTAGGTTGCATATTGTGTAGCTAATACACTGCTTTTTGAATTATGTGTAATTTATCCATATGAGGATTTCACTAC
Source organism: Sciurus carolinensis (assembly GCF_902686445.1). NCBI lineage: Eukaryota > Metazoa > Chordata > Mammalia > Rodentia > Sciuridae > Sciurus > Sciurus carolinensis. The sequence continues at coordinate 6,615,786 of NC_062229.1, read as the reverse complement.
TAAATTTAAGCCTTTAGAAATAAAATTCACTTTTTTTTGTATTCTCTGTAATCTGTTGTAAAAGATTTCATAGAGTTAATTGGCTACTAAATATTTTGGTTAATTTAGAGACCAGAGATCAAAACTTAGAAGTACACTGTATTTGCAGAATTTTTTGTACGAATATAGCTTATATGTGTATGGATGATTCACTTAAATATTGTACATAGGTAACAATCTTCCTAAAAAGATAGTTACAAATGTCTTGTGAAACAATTTCATTGGTACAATACAATTCTTTGCTAAATTAGAAAATACTGGAAGGCTCTATTTTATATACTCCAAATATCAGATATCAATGAGATTCTTCACATTTCTTGAACCTTGGTCTGTCACTGCAGTATTTGATTTGATTGGGCTACTTCAAAGTATCAGAGTCAACCCCTTCTTCCAGATTGGTTGATTGAAATGTCTGTCATTCTTCTAAATAAGTATTGTTCGAATATTTGTTTGTTAGGGTTATGTATATCAAAAAGAAAAGGAGAACACACACATAGTTGCTACTTATAAAATGTTAACAGTTAGGAAGTGAAGAATTTAGTATGAGAAATTTAAGATTTTCCACAATGGGCCGTTGGTAGTTTTGACAGACTGAAGATAGTGGTAAGCATTTAGATACATCTCCCTTAGAAACACAGTGTTCATTTAGCCTCCCTTTAAAGTTTTGTTGTCATATAATTGCTCAACCAACAAAACAGAGAAATCATTCTAGGTCATGCTGTTTCAGTCTTTAAGAATTTATTCTGAAAGAGTCACAAGCTGTCCCCTAATAAGCTAAAGTAACAAGGTAACCCACTCTGAGACTATATGGAGAGTTGAGAGCACCTGATGAGCTTGTCTTTCTTGACATTCACACTCTGTTGTCACTTGTGTGACACTCTTCCACTTAGCCCAGCTGTCCACTGTATGCCACAGTGTGACCTCAGTCAATAGGAAGATAAGCAAAATAACAATTATTTTGCTTATGCCCTATGTTCTAGGATTTTATGTAGCAACAATTAACTAGAACAATGTGGAGAGAATATAATTAGATAAGCAAAATAACAATTATTTTGCTTATGCCCTATGTTCTAGGATTTTATGTAGCAACAATTAACTAGAACAATGTGGAGAGAATATAATTAGACATGTGCTTTTTCAGAAAGCACTTATTTTTAATACTACACCCTATATCCATATACACACATAAACATTCTGGTGCATATGCCTGTGTGTATGTAGACAAGTATGTGTTTTCTCACAGATTGAAGAAAGCTTTTGAGGGCCTTAGATCTGACAAACAACTTGTAGTCAGAATATAAAGAACTCATATCAATAATAAGAAAACAACCAATCTTACTAAAAAAAAAAATAAAAGGAGCAGAGGTTTAAATAGAAACTTCTCCAAAGAAGATATTTGAATGAAAAAATTAATGCTTGAGAAAATGAACATCATCTGTGGTTAGTAGGGAAGTGATAATTAAAGCTAAAATGAAGTATCATGACATACCTGCAACAATACATGAAATAAAAATTTAAAAAGTCGTATGTATTATTAATGAAAATATTGTAGAATCTGAACTCTCATGAACTGCTGGTGAGCACGTATAATGTTGCATTTTGGAATACACATGGGAAATTTCTAAGAAAGTTACACATAGACCTGTGCTGCAATACAGCTATTTAATTCTTGGGTACTGCCTAAGA